>NC_035443.2:52354737-52467638 GCF_002127325.2 Helianthus annuus
TAAGCCATTATCTTTCGAGGTCGGAGACAAAGTCTTGTTGAAAGTCTCGCCTTGGAAGGGCGTAGAGAGGTTTGGTAAGCGTGGAAAGCATAACCCACTATACATTGGACCATTTGAAATCCTGGAAAGGATTGGCACTGTTGCCTACAGGCTGAAATTACCTGACAAACTTAGTAGTGTGCACGACACATTTTACGTGTCGAATCTTAAAAAGAGTTCAACACAAGAAACAATTATCATCCCTGCGGATGAGATCCATACCAATGACAAACTCCAATTCATTAAAGAACCTATGGAGGTCATGGACTGGAAGGTCCAGAAAACACGGAGGAGTCGTATCAAATTAGTAAATGTATGTTGGAACTCTCGACACGGACCCGGTTATTTACATCAAAGCCAAATACCCTCACCTGTTTGAGTAGTCCCCTGCAAAGGATGACTCAGTTCGAATTTCGGGACGAAATTCTCAATAACAGGGGGAGAATGTGACAAATGGCAAATAACCGGAAATTCCGTACAGTCTAATCACTATTCTTAGCATATAATCTCATGCAATTAGCGTAATTTAATTACGTAATGGTGTCATATATTAGACGACAATGTTAGGACAAGAAAACAATGATATAACATATATTGGTTTTCGTTGTATTGCGAAACCAATTAAACAATTTCCTAAAAGTGTTGGTAAAAAGTGCTACGCGCACTATTCACGGTTACACTATTCATGCCAGCAAAACCGTGAAAACAGAACGAAACAAGGAAAAACGACACACGGATGACATAACTGAGTCCGTTTATATAAGAGAACACTAATACGAAAACATATCTTAAAAAGATATAAGACTTTCCGGTACAACGCCCTAATCGCTAAATCGTCCGTTTCACTAAAAATAAGACAATTTTAACTTGTCCAAAATAATAATTTAGCATTTCCGGGACTCCGAAAATATGACAAATGATGACAAACATATGGAAACAATATGAGGATATTAATGGAGTATTCGAAACATAAGCTCTCGACACTGCGTTGCAACCCCCACAACTTGTCCGTTTCTGCACCGACAAGCTAATAAACGACATTACCAACATCAAAAACAACCAAATGAAAGCTTTAGTGAACTAGTTAAGCTTATTTTGGGATTCAAAATAACTTCATACATCTTTTTAATGCGGAATGTCAACTTACGGCAAACTTCCGTCGGTACGCCACAAAAGTGCCGTAAACTAGCCAACGACGAAACGAAAAGCATTCAAAGTATCAAAACATGATTTCTACTAGTTTAGTGAACTAGTTAATGTTAATTTATGTTTCGAATCACTAATTACCCTCTAATGGTGAAAGATTACCCTAATCACCATACTTAGCCTAATTACCAAAATATCTACATGTTTAAGACATTTTTATAAAAAAATGTTACACTTTACCCCCCCCCCCCCATATGTGGGCCGCAAATAAGGGGTCCCACATGGCCTTAATACTTTCCTAAATATCTAGATATTTTATTTATGTGCAAGTGGATCAATTTGGTGAATGATTATAACACTTAGTCTTATTATTTACTAACCACATTATCATCACTTTTCACCTTATTTTTCCCACACATAAGAACTCTTTCAATCTTCATCTTTTCACCAAGAACACCTTCAAAAAACCCATTTATTTTTATCACCTCCTTCATGATCAAGATGGATTTCTTTGGAACTTAACGTGATCTAAAGCTTTTGTAAGCAAATGGAAGGGTTTTCATCCATTCAAGAACCTTAAATCATCAAGATCATCATCTTATTAGTTCTTAATAATCTTCTAAGATCATCCCTAGCCTAGTGCTAGAAGTAAGCTTCTATATTTTTTTTATTTACATATATTATGTTTATGATTGTTATTATTGCTAATAATAACCAAGTAATCATATGTAATAAACATGAAAAATACAAAGAAGCAAAGATAATAATCATGATATATTTATGTTTGTTTATATTGTGATCTAAGACTAGTAATATGCATATTTGATCTTGTTATGATGTTTATGATACAAATAAATTGTTAGAAGATGTTGTAAAATATAATCTAACAATTATACATGTTTATGTTAAAGGGTGTTTAACATAAAGGTTGAAAGTAATGATCATAACCTTTGATCTTGTGAAAGTATTAAAGGTTTTTATTTAAAAACAATACTTTCACAAGATTGTAAAAAGTAACATACAACTAGAGACTTTTTATAAAAGTTGTTAAAACTAGAATTAAACTTGGTTTTGAACTAGTTAACATATGAAATGATCATGGTTAAAACCCTACATGATTTGGACATCATCTTAAAAATTATGTTATAAAAATCTCATATGTTTAGTTAAGATGTTGAGTAAATTGATGATTATTTGAAAGATATAGAAAATGATATGTTAATAAACATGGCAAAGTTCAAATATCAAAGGAACTATGGCCAATTTTTCTTAGAAAGCATATGCTAGAAAAATTATCATTTTTAACAAAGTCTTTACAAGATTAGAAAGTGGTCTTTCTAAAAACAAAAATAGATATAAATATATATTTTTGGGAAAATATATATATGTGATCTTAACAAGTTATGTACTATGTGTTTATTATTTGTATTAGTTATGTACAAAAGTTAGGGATTTGATAACAATGATACAAATAAATACAAGACACATTTACAAGTAAAGACTTACAAGAATACATATATACACACTTGAATACAATTTACGGATCATTTGGACATCGGATACAACTTATGGACAATTCGGACGACGGGCGAATCTTTGAACATATCGCCATTCCGAGGAGTTACTACGACGTTTGGACGATTTTTCGACACGAAATATAAGTATGCTATCGATAACAAATTTCGGATGTTTATAAACTTATAAAAACTAGTATGTTTTTATTTACTAACAATTATACTTAGAAAATTTTTATAAAAAAGGTTTTTATAAAAATGAAAGGCTTACACTTACAAGTGGGCTAAATTATAACAAATGGGCTATTTTATTTAATGGACTATTTTCTATTACAAATGGGCTTACTTACACTTAATGGGCTATTGTTTTACAAATGGGCTTATTTTTCATAATGGGCTTAACATAAATTCATGGGCTAAGCCCAAACACCAAACATATGGGCCAAGGCCCAACACTATTTGAGGCCCAACACACTATTTGAGGCCCAACACTATTTGAGGCCCAACACTATTTGAGGCCCAACACTATTTGAGGCCCAACACTATTTGAGGCCCAACACTATTTATGGCCCAGCCCTATTTAAGCCCAATAACTTAAAAACATGGGCTTGGCCCAACGTTACCATTATTGGAAACACAACTATACAATTGATACATATAAGACACGAAATTCAGCGGACTAGATCCGACTATACAACTCACAAGATACAAGATAACATTTATATATATATATATATATTTGGTGAAAAATATATATATATAACATTTGAACAATTCATTCATCGAATACACAGTTAACGAACAGTAAAGACATACAAGTCTTGCACATATTGAAGACACAAGACTTGTACTCAAGTTCTTTACAAAGACCGAAGTGTCTAACAAAAATAAGAACATTTGTAGGTCGCAACGCTATTCAGGACGACCGCACGTGAGATCTTATTTACATCTACTCACAGGACGCGATACTGTGAGTTCATGTCCCCTATTCATTTAAATGTTTTACAACTTTACAACTATCGGGGAAAATACATGTTCAACGTATGTTAAAGTTAGGGAATGAAACACCTTAGATCATGTGCGAATTAGGGTTATACATCTAAGCATCATTAATCCAGTTTGGACCTAGGTACAAGTGGTTAGATCTAATGGGTTTTGGCGAGCCCCACTCTTGGTCGTGGACCCATACAGAAGAGTGCGTTTGTGTCCCAGTCGATAGGAGTCGACATAAAAATCATCTAGGGTTGGATTGCTTCCTTTTTCGTCACACATATTAATGTCCTTGCAAAACATTAATGATCAACGATTTCATTGACGCTTTACATACTCCATCATTACTTACAGATACATCTTATATCCAGTTTGGATACCATTACAATTGAGACAAATACATCTTACATACTGTTTTGATACAGATACATTTTATACAACTCACATTTTATGGATACAGTTTATACAACTCACATTTTACAGATACATCTCATACAACTAAACTGCATGAACTCGCTCAACTTTTTGTTGATGTTTTCAAACTTACATGTATTTCAGGGAATTAGTGGACCAATGCAACGATTTCAGTTCAAGGAAAACAAGTATCAATACTCCATGCCAACTATTGAAGGGTTTGCCTGTTATATACCGCCTCTTTGCGGTGATATAGTGGTCAAAGTCTTGACATTTTAAGACTTACATTTTGATGTATAAAACGATGACAACTTATTTTCATTTGATGGTTTGTAAACAATACATTCAACTTATGTTGCATTCTTTTGAAACAATTATGACAATGGCATTGGAGCTTGTTTTTATGCATTTATGTTGGTGCACTTTGTGTCTGTACTTTGTCTATATTTTGTAATGTATAAAACGATGTCTTTTGTCGGTTGTGTTTACGTCTTGTATGTGTTGTAATATGTGTTGTAATATGTGTTTGACCAAGTCAACCATCCTCCTGGTTTGACTTGGCCAAACTTCAACACTTAGTAGTTGAAAGATGACCTGTCTCGAAGGATGTCATCGAAGGATGTTTAGTATCCTTCGATGACTTCGAAAGATGTCTTTCGAAGTATCTTTGTGGACCTCGAAGGATATATCATCCTTCGAGGTATGCTTAGATCCTTCGAGATCTTTCGATAGTCTTTCTGGTCGACAGATGATCCTTCGACCTGGATCTCTATCCTTCGTGCATGGGAATCTGATATGGGTATATATATCCATGAGGGTTTCACTTCACAAATAGTTCTGTCCAAAGTTTGTATTCACAGTAGAGAGCTTTTGTGTGTGAAACCCAGGTCTGTAATAGAGAGCATTTCAGTTTGGTCAAGGTCTGTAACCGTGTCCACTGAAATACAAGAGAAAACTTTGATATCTTGCGTGTCTATCTTTCTCTTTGTAATCTTTGCTTTCATCTAAACTCCGGTTGCACTCTAGCTTGGATTCCGCACTTGCTAGAGTGTTGAACATAACAAGGAATAGGTTAAACCTCAACCTCCGAGGGACCTACAAGTGGTATCAGAGCCGTGGCTCTTTTCCTTGTTAAACCGGGTTTGTGCAAGACCTTGGTTTGTGTTTGGACAAAAGTTTTCTTGGTTTAGCTCCCGTTTTTAGTGTGTTTCTGGACTTTCTAGCCTTAAAAACGTGTTTTAAACTAACCGGGTGTTGTGTGGGAAGGATTGGGTAACTTAAAATTTTGTCTTGAAAGGTTTGCTATTTTCCGGCAAATATTCCGGTCATATTCCGGTTGCTAGGTGTGGATAAGAAGCTTCCCTTTTTGGCAAAATTTTCAAAGTTGGTGAAAGTTGGTGAAAAGTTTGTGCAGAACATCCTTTCTGCCGAAAGGTGGTTCACCAACCACATCAACCTGTCACTTTTCAGTCAACCTTGTGTCAGTGTGTCAGAGTTTGTTCGAAAGATATCTTTCGAGCTCGACAGATCATCTTTCGATTCAGGAGATTCGAAAGATAACTATCCTTCGAACAATCCTTCGAAGTCAGTGTGCCATCTTTCGAGTCAAGGAATCTTCTCGAAAGATCTATCATTCGAGTTACTGTTTGTCTTCGAAAGATAAGGATCCTTCGAGTAGGGGAATCTTTCGAAGTTTTTGTTCGAAAACTCAACAGTAGTCTTTCGAATACTGTTGATCTTTCGAACAGTGTTATCTTTCGGGCCATCTTTCGAGTCTTATCTGTTTGAATTTAACAGTTTGTGATTTCAGGTCTTTCGATCCTTATCCTTCGGCTGTTGTCATTTTTCAAGTTTTAATATAGTTTGTGAAAATCAATTTTCTAAATTTATTTTCACCTAATATATTAATTATAAAATGGGAACAAATGGTCAATGGGATCCTTCTGCGTGGACTACGACAACTTTGACTCCACAGTCATCATCTACGCAATCATCAACCACGCAGTCTGCGCCAGAGTTCAACAAAACTGCATGGATGCAGGCTATTGCCCCAACTCAAGCTGCAATGATAACGGCAAATCAATGGGCATTGGTCACTAATCAAAGCAACAGCATTCAAGCAATGATGCAGAACGATAGTGAAACTGGTACAAGCACGAAACCGCCAAAGCTTAATCACATCAATGATTGGGGATGGTGGAAAGAAAGGTTGAGAACTTACGTTCAGGGGCAAGGTCAAGACTTATGGATGTGTTTCTTCACTTCGTTTGAAAATGAGTTGGAAGTTGCAGGATCAAATCCAGAAACTTACAGCACACTGTCTGATGAAGATAAGAAGAAGTTTGAATTGGAAAAGAAAGCATTTATGATTCTCACGCAGGCTCTTCACAGAGATATATACCACCAATTCGTCTACTGTACGACTACCAAAAGTTTGTGGGATATGCTCACGTTAAGGTGTGAAGGAAATGCTCAATCAAGAAAGATCAAGCAGGAGTTGCTAAAGAAAGAGTTTGAAGGTTTTACCTGCATGGAGAATGAAGGTCTATCAGAATTGTCTACAAGATATCACCATCTGTTGAGTGAAATGTTTGCCTTCAAAGTCTCTGCCACTCCACAAGATATGGTGAGGAGATTTGCTGATGCCTTACCAGCAAAGTGGAGCAGTTATCTTGAGATTCTCAAGGAAAACGGTGTTCTGGATACAATTACCATTTATGAGCTAATCCAGAAATTGGAAAACAAAGATGTTGAAGAAAAGCTCAAGGCGAAAAGAACAACCACTCCTCAGAATCCCGAGATGTATTTTGGGATTGCAGGTGGTATTACTGGAGAAAAGCCAGCTTCTCAGCATGCTAAGCTTCAAACAGCGTTCATCTCCAACACCGGACCTCCAACAGCAAATCAATTTGATCCTTCAGCATACACAATGATGTATTCAAGACCAGATTCTTCATCTCAACAACAACAACAGCAGACAGCTCAACAATTCACTCCACCGCCTTTCCTGGATCCTAACAGAGCTCAACAGCAACAACCACAACAGCAGGGATTTTATGGAAGTTCTTCAAGCTTTCAAGCTACTTCCAATCCGAACACTGTCAGATTGGATACTTCCAATTTTTCAAAAGTCAGTGTTGAGATAGCCAAGGAACATATGGAGATGTTGAACACCTTGGTTAGCGCCTACTGTGGGTTGGTTGCGGGTCAGATTGGAAATATCAACCTAACCAACGAAGATTATCAGCAGGTTGATAAAGAAGAGTTTGAGATGATGGATATAAAGTGGGCTCTTGCTAGTGCTATCCGTAGAGCTAAAGAGTTTATGGAAAGAACGGGGAGAACCAGCTTGGAAAGCAATAACAACACCAAGTATGGTTTTGATAAAAATGCTGTCACCTGCTTCAACTGTGGTGAAAAGGGTCACTTCAAACGGGAATGTCAGAAGCCACCCAAGCAAGGCAATCAGAATCCTTTCAGGAATCAAAGACAGCCTCAGCAACAACAGAACAATTCTGACAGACAATTAGTTCCCGTGGGAGGAAATACTTCTGGATCCTCAAACTCTAATTCCCACAGAGGATTAGTTGTTCAAGCTGATGAGATTTGTAACTGGAGTGTTCAGCTTGGAGAAGGAGGTAATGGAGGTAATGGTGGCACAGCTTGTTATGCCAAAGTAGTTGAAAAGGTTGAAGAACCCGTGTCTGCTGGTGAATCTTCTGAAGATGAAGATAGCTCGGGTTACAGTGGAAGTGTTGATGGTGAATCACTTGATACTGGTGATATATCAAGTGAGGCTTTAGATCTGGAGGTTGATGAATTATTGGCTGATGCTGAAGCTTTATGCAAGAGAAAGTCTATTCTTTGCCAGAAAGCTGCTGGAACTTCTGAGAAGCTTTCTCAATTTTTCTCTGAAGATGGATCTTTCTCTTTTCTTACAGCCTTCATGGCTCATGTTGAAGGACAAACCTCACAGGTATGTGATTCTAAATCTGACTCTGTTTCTGCTGTTGTTGAATGTGCTAAATGTCTAGAATATGCAGAAAAGGAAAGTCTGTTTGAAATCACACAAAAACACAATCAAGAACTGATTGTTGATCTTGCCAAAGCATCTGAAGCTAACTTCTTTTTAACCAAAAATGAAAAAGAATTTAAAGAAACAATTAAGTCATTAAAACATGATGTTTCTGAATTACAAAAGGCTGTTTTGAGAAAACAACATGCTAATAATAACTTAATTGACACAATTGAGAAACAAATGGTGGAGTTAGCTACAGCTCGATGCGAGTGTGATGCAATCAAGCAGAAATTGGACAGTTATTCCAATTCCCGCTTTGTTTTGGATCACATCATCAGTGTTCAAAAAGAAAAGGGGGATAAAAAGTGTATTGGATACAAAAAATGTCCTCCCCCAATGAGCCACAATTATTCAAAACAGCCTGATGACGAGGATATGCCCCGTTTTGAACCTACTGTGCCACTTGCGCGAGATGACTTTGCTGCAGGCCTCGGGTTCAAAACTGGTACATCTTCCTCGGAACAATCAGCTTCTGAGAATGTGGAAAATTCATCGTGTGAAAAGGAACAGAGTCCTCCCATCATTGAGGATGCTGACTCTTCAGACGATGAATCTGAAGAAGTTGTGAAGCCACAGTCTAACTCGGTTACACCAGACATTCCAATTGAGAATCACATCTTGTGTGATCCACCAGTGAAACCGAGTAAGGCTGAAACACCAAAGGCAATGAAGCCCAGTGTACCTAGCAGTGAAACGAATAACTTGTTGTATACGCTCAAGGGAGACAGCAAAATTTATTCTGACAGAGATTTTCCAATCAAAAATGTAAATCAAGATTTAATTGAGAAAATTTTTGAAGGACGAATTGATAAGTTTTTGGGAAACAAAGGTAACAAAGTCACTGTCACTCAATGTGAACCAGTTCCACGTGAACAAATTAGAAAACAACATGGGAACCAAAAACTGTCAGTTGAGCAAAAACAACAAGTGAATTCTGGAAAAGGTAAGAGCCAGGTGCAAGAAAAGAGGGCTCAGAACAAGAATGTTCAAGCACCAAAAGCTCAGTCGCCTAAGACTGAACAACCAAGGGTTCAACAACCTAAAGTTGAACAGTCTAAGGCTCCACAACCAAAGGTTGCACAACCTAAAGTTCCACAATCTAAGGTTGAGCAACCTAAGGTTCAAAAGGTGCAAAACAGGAAAGCCCCTGTTAAGAAACAAAAACCGATAGTGAAGTTTGTTGAATCAACGGGTACGGACAAACTTGAAACATTTCAAAACAAATCTAACAATGAATTTGTAAAACAAGTTAGAATTTTGAAACGAAATAAGCAAAACAATTATACCCAACACACAAACGGATGTGACTTAGGTCCAAGCACATCTAGATCACAAACTTCAGTATCTGGTTCTTCGTCTGGTCATCAACACGTTTCTCCGAGGTTTGTAGAGCGGAGAATGTGTTTTGAATGTGGAACAATTGGGCACATTGTAAGATACTGCCCATACTTGCAAAAATTGAAAGGAAAAACAAGTGCTCCTCAAGAAACCAATTACCAAAAACAATCGGTTTCCCCGAAACAAGACCCACGTGTCTTGAAAGAAAAGGAAAAGAAGGTAAAACAAAAGAACAAAAAGGTAATTGAGAAGGCCTTAAAATCAGAGGTCAAGAATGAAAAACCTGTACAAGCTAAACCTACAAGTGTAAAACCAGTAAATACAAAAACATTTAATTCAAATACTGGTAAACAAAAACAAGCTTGGAAACAAAAACAGGTAATTAAGTCAGGGGGAGCACCAGAAGCTTTATTTCCTAATCATCAAGTGATTGAGATCACTTTCCTTGATGATCAAGGACGACCCAAGTCAACAAAGGCTTGGGTCCCCCTCTCAAACTGATGTGTTAATTGCATGTGCAGGCGGCTCCAGGAGGAACTATTAATAGTCTTTGGATTGTTGATAGTGGGGCTTCCAGGCACATGACTGGCGACTATCGTCTTCTTTTCGATGTGCGAAGTATAAGAGGAGGATATGTTGCGTTTGCGGGAGATAAGGGAGGTTATATCACCGGCGAGGGAATGATCTCTAATGGGATTGTGAGTTTCGACAAGATCAATTATGTGAAGCAATTGGATCACAATCTCTTGAGTGTTTCTCAAATCTGCGACAAGAAGTTCACCGTGCATTTTGATGATGCCGGTTGTTATGTGCTGAAGCCAGGTTTCAAGATTCCCCCAGAATGGATTCTCTTATCAGCTCCAAGGGTGAATGATTTGTATGTCCTTGATATGAGCCAAGCAGTAACGAATTCCAAACAAGTTACTTGCTTTGTTTCAAAGGCCACTGAAAAGGAGACAATCTCTTGGCACAGACGAATGGGTCATATTCACCTCAGAAAAATGAATCACCTTGTCAAAAACAACTTGGTGAGAGGTGTCAATGTGAAACACTTTCAACTTCAAGATGTCTGTGTGCCGTGTCAAAAGGGAAAGCAGACCAAGAAATCTCATCCATTGAAGAAGGTTAACACTGTCAACATGCCACTCGAGCGTTTGCATATGGATCTTTTCGGCCCTGTCAAACACAAGAGTGTGCACGGAGAAGTTTTCTGCTTGGTAGTTACTGATGACTACTCAAGATTTTCATGGGTTGACTTCATGGTCCACAAGAGCGAGACTCCAGAAATTCTGAAAAATTTGATCACCCTGTTGGAAAATCTGTATATTCTAAAGGTGAGGCGAATTCGAAGCGACAACGGTACCGAGTTCAAAAACAGGGTTATGGATGAGTTTTGCACTGCAAAAGGAATCCTTCATGAATACAGCTCTCGGTACACGCCACAACAAAATGGAGTCGCTGAAAGAAAGAACAGAACCTTAATAGAGACTGCAAGAACCATGTTGGTTGAATCTCAGCTTCCAGTTCGATTCTGGACTGAAGCTGTTGCCTCAGCTTGCTACACGTTAAACAGGGTTCTCACAGTGAAAAGACATGGAAAAACGTGCTTCGAACTCCTACACAAGAAGACTCCTGACTTGGAATATCTAGAACCTTTTGGTGCACCATGTACCATGATTGAGCCTGACGGGAAGTTTGGTGCCAAAGCTATCGAAGGTTATTTCCTTGGGTATGCTACTCCGAATCTGCGAGTATGGAACCTGACTACCAAAAGGATTGAAGAATGGGGTGAAGTAAGAGTCCAAAGATATTCTAATCCTCCGAAGCCTTCTGGTGAACCATGGATGTTCGATTATGATGGTCTTTTCGACTCATTCAATCTGCCTACATTTGATGATGATAATGCAATTGCTCAAATGTTGTCTGAAAGCGAGAATGCGACTGGCTCTCAGTTAGCTCGTCCAATCATTGTTGACTCACAAGCGTCTTCTTCTGTCAACAATCTCGTTTCAAATGAGGTGTTTAATGATGCTGTCGATTACAATTTGTCATCGGAAGATGAGGAGTATGTTGATGCAAATGATGGTGAAGCACTGCGTCCGGTTCAAGGTACTTCAGAAGCAACGGATCCAGTGTCTGCGCCAATTATCCAAGAAGAAAATGCATCATCTTCTACAACTCACCAGCTTCAGAATGATATCGGGAATTTAAATATCACTAACTTGAGGTCAAATGTTGAAGTTCCTCAAGTTACTGAAACCCGAATTCATAACATTCATCCTCAGCAGAATATAATAGGTGATGTTCTCAGTGGTGTAAGGACAAGAAATCAAATCAGAAACAACGAAAATGCTGGCTTGTATGCTGAGATACGAGAATCGGGACAACAGAATCAATGGTCCTTTGCCTGCTACGTTAGCCAAGAAGAACCTAAATCTTGGAAAGAGGCATTGAAGGATGATTCCTGGGTGGAAGCAATGCAAGAAGAACTTCAGCAGTTTGAGAAATTGGGCGTATGGAAATTGGTTGATAGGCCCGATAACTACAAAAAGATCGGAACTCGCTGGGTGTTCAAGTGCAAAAAGGACGACCGTGGGATTGTTGTCCGAAACAAAGCAAGGTTGGTTGTCCAAGGCTTTAGTCAGATTGAAGGCATTGACTACAATGAAGTGTATGCTCCTGTTGCTCGTCTGGAGGCTATTAGAATCTTTCTAGCCTATGCATCTTTCAAGAAATTTAAGGTGTACCAGATGGATGTCAAAAGTGCTTTTCTACACGGAGTAGTCGAGGAGGAAGTATATGTCGAGCAACCACCGGGGTTTGAAGATCCATTACATCCTGACAGGGTTTTACTTCTAAACAAGGCGTTATATGGTCTTCATCAAGCACCTCGGGCTTGGTATGAAACGTTGTCTACCTATCTGCTCAGCAATGGTTTTAGACGGGGTTTGATCGACTGTACCCTCTTCATCAAAGAGAATGGTGAAGATCTTCTGTTGGTACAGGTGTATGTCGACGACATTATCTTTGGTTCTACCGATGATAAGTTGTGTAAAGAATTTGAAAAGGTGATGCAAGATCGATTCGAGATGAGTGCGATGGGTGAAATGACGTTTTTCTTGGGTTTGCAAGTAAATCAATCCGAATCTGGAATTTTTATTCATCAAACCAAGTACGTCGGGGACATCTTGAGCCGGTTCCAGATGTCCGATTCGAAGCCAATTTCTACTCCTCTTCCTCAGAATCATGGAATTACTCCGGATGACGAAGGAGATGCTGTGGATTCTTCGCTCTATCGTGCTATGATTGGATCTTTAATGTATCTCACCGCATCAAGACCCGACATTATGTATCCAACTTGTCTTCTCGCTAGGTATCAAGCGAATCCGAAGGTCTCTCACTATGCTGCTGTCAAAAGGATCTTTCGTTATCTGAAGACTTACCCTGACACCGGGTTATGGTATCCTAAGGATGATAACTTCGATCTTAAAGCTTTCAGTGATTCTGATTTCGGCGGCTGCAAGAAAGATGGAAAATCAACTACAGCAGGATGTCAGTTCTTAGGCAATCGCCTAGTCACTTGGCAATGCAAGAAGCAGACATGTGTGGCTACGTCTACATGTGAAGCAGAATACATTGCTGCGTCTAGTTGCTGCTCCCAGGTTCTATGGATCCAACAACAGATGCGGGACTACGGTTTTGAATTCCTAACTACTCCTATTTATGTTGATAATGAGGCTGCCTTACAGATCACTAGAAATCCTGTACAGCACTCGAAAACGAAGCACATCGATATTAAATATCACTTCATACGTGATTGCTTTGAAAAGAGACTTATCGATGTGGTTCATATTCATACCGACCACCAACGTGCCGAAATTTTTACCAAAGCATTTGATAAATCAAGATTTGATTATTTACTTTTGGTAAACGGCATTAAGGTGAAGCAAGAGTAACCGACATCAGGAAATCGTTTTTGTAAATATTTTTCTAAAAACCAAAAATCCAAAAATATTTTTCATTTTCTTTATTTTTGAATTTTAGGGGGAGAAAGTTTCAAGAAAAATACAAAAACATTGAAAAACCACAAAAATACAAAAATATGTCTTTAATTTATTTACTTTCTGCATTTAAGGGGGAGAAAATTCAGAAAAACACAAAAACAATAGAAAAACAAAAATGAGTTTCTTGGCAATATAAGAGAAAGTGATATTACATCAGAGGTCGGTTGAAACATGTTTCCAAAAATCAAAAGAAAAAGAAAATGATAAGTAGCTCTACTAATGATGTACCGGTAGACTCACGATCATTTTAAAGTATGCAGGAGATATAAACATAACAGACTGAAAACCGCGTGGGAACCGTTCATTGGCATATGGTCTTGGTACCGAAATTTCGTTTGATAGATTGCCGAGGTTCTGAGATATTCGGGGTTTATGCTGTTTATCATCTGGGTATCATGGATGCTTCTATAAATAGACTAAGTCTAAGATATTCCATGATACCATACATACGTGTACATATCTCATACTGCATTCGACCTCAATAAGTGATCAACAATCACATGTCCAAATCAAATAAGTGATAAAATATCACATTTATCCGGGAGTCAAGTTCGTCTCTCTGCTGTACGGAAGTACTGACCTGTTCACGGACTTGCTCCTGTGCCCTCATGCATTGAAACTCAAGTTCCTCATCAATAAGTGATTCTATCACATAGGGCTTGTTTTCAAATTCAAATAAGTGACTTGTTCACATTGTATATATATACGTCAAAAACGGATGATAAATGGTATACTCCCCAGTATGATGAATTCTCGTGCATACCTTGATACGGGAATGTGTCGTGAGTGGATGAACACCGGTCGGTAAGTATAAATCATACCTTAAACGTATCTCATTGTATTATGATTACACCTGATCGTTGAGTTTAAGTGGACAACAATATCGGTAATTGTGGTAGAATACTTATCCGCTTCTGTAAAAGAATTTAAAAAAAAAAAAAAAGGAAGTGTGTTTTGACAAAAGACCGCAAGCTGATATGATTCTCTTCGCCAGAAACTCGCAAAAATATTGTTGTGTTTGTACATATTTACTTTCTGCTTAATTTACTGCTTTAATTTTAAACAGTTTTTGTCGTTTGGTGCATATCAGCACGACATTAGCGGTGATGTCGTTTGATAACATTCAAAGGATTTTAAAATTGTTGCCTTTTATTTTTATCAAACTTCAAAATCCAAAAAGATTTTCATCTTAACTTTATTTTTGATTGAATGATGTTGGTGCTCGATCCGATACCTGACAAGCCAAATTACTTCATAAAATTAACCTTGCTAAACTTCATAACGGACAACTTTTCAAAATGGTCTTTCATGAAAAACCTCAAAATTTGAAGGGTTAAATTGGAAATTCCCCAAAAATCCAAGTGTTGGTGGAAATCTGATCCTTCGAGGAAGCAATGGCCCTCGAAAGATCAGATGGTCAAAGGAAGTCTTTGAAAGTCAACAGTCTCCATCGAAAGATGCTTGGTCAACGAAAGATTTGACCAAGTGATCCTTCGAGTTGACCAAACTTTTTGAAAGATGGCTTTATATCGAAGGATATCTTTCGAAGAATTCATAAATATCTGGGATCTTTCGATCCAGATCCTTCAAATATCTGGATCTTTCGAACCATATATGGATCCTTCGAACAAATCAGTTATCCTTCGTGACAGCTGTCCATCTTTCGAGTAGGTTGAGTCCTTCGAGACGGTTCGATTTTCGAGGTCAGAGTATAAAAGGGTTTCATCTTCTTCATTGTTCATTATCAGTTTTCAAAAATCCTCAAAATCCTCTCGAAACTCTGCCGAAAATTTCAAAATCACTTGTTTGTTCATCAGTTTTCTCATAACACATTTGGTAGGATGTTTATATCTCAATATGTTAACATACATCAAAACAATAACATCTTAAACATGTCATTGATCGTGTTCTTGTTAGATTATTGTTCTTGTTTTGCTTATGTAAAATCCGAATGTTTTGTGTGAATCAGTGATATTTGTTGATGTTCATGTGATGATCTTGAAACTGTTAGTGCAGGTTCTAACTGTTAGTTTTGAATCATAACAGGGGTTTTTGTCTATGGGTAAAACAGGGGAGGTTAGGGTTTGGGTAAAGCTGAAGTGCTTGGTTTGTGATCAGGATCTGGTTTGGTTTAAAATGATTGATGTTTTGAAATGGTGATGATGTTAGTCTTGTTTGACATAAAACTCACTTGAATAAAGTGTGTAACAAATCGCCGGAAAAACAATTAAAATCACCGGAAAACCCACCGGAAATTTCAACAGATGAACAGTCACCGGATCAGATCGAAGGAAGATGATGAGTCATCACCTCGAGAGATGTGGTAAACAGCATCCTTCGAGGTGAATTTCGAAAGATTTCGAAAGATAATGGATATCCCGAAAGATCATCCTTCGTTGGATCAGCCTTCGAAAGATCAAGGTATCTTTCAAAATATCTTGATCATTCGAAAGATGATCTTTCGATAAGTTTGACATCTTTCAAAATAAACAGCATCTTTCGAGCTGAATCAACATCTTTCGAATGTGATCATCATCCTTCGGACTGTTTTTCATCCTTCGTGCCACATTTCATCCTTCGATGGACATAGTGTATCCTTCGATAGTTTCAACACTTAGGAAATTTTCAAGAAATTGAAAATTTTTTCTAAGTGTGAAACTAAATGTTGACTGTTTGACCCGTGCTTATTACGTGCAATTGTGATGTGCAGAAATGGCACCAAAAGTTAAGTTTGAACGGGCAAAACCCACCAAGAAAGTGAAATCGGAACTGGAAGCTATGTCTGAATCTAGACATAATATGGTGGCGTATTTACAACCAGAAGGGGGCATCAGTCCAGAATTTGCAGGCATTATGGAATATCTTCACCGGGCGCGAATCAACTATGCTATCACCACACAGCATGTCGCCTATCAATCACATATCAAGGCATTCTGGAATACAGCTAGGGTGGAAACAGTGGATAATCAGGAAGTAATCAGGGCAATCGTCGCTGAAAAGCCAGTAGTTATTACTGAGAATTCTATCAGAGAACGTCTTCGTTTTGGTGATAAATCTGAAGACCCAACCTCTATAGACTTGCAGTGTCAACGTGGGTTATTGTTAAGGATCAAGTACAGCCAGAACGTCCTTACCAATCAAATCAACAAGAAATACCTACCGCTTAAATACAAGTTTCTTCTGCACATCCTCATTCATTGCCTAAGCAACAAGCGCTCTGGGTATGATTTGTCTCCTATTGATCTGACAGGATTGTTTACGGCGCTGATTCTGAACAAGCCGTTCAACATTTCTCGGTATATTTTCAACAATCTGAAGGAGAACTCTCAGAGGCCACTTCCGTCCGATAAGCAGCGAACTAACACCAAGTTTTGGTTATATCCTCGCTTTCTGCAAATGTTGATAGACGATCAGATTCCTGATCTTGCTAAAGCCGAGGCAGATGTATTTCCAGTGAATCCTATGAACGAGCGCACACTTCTAATTGTCAAGTCTATGGGGGTTTACACGGGAACGCATCCGGATAGGAAAATGATTGGTCATCTTGATGCTCCTGAATATGAGCCTCCACAGAACAACAGATGGCGACGTGAAGGAAGTGTGTCTGACGATGAAGAACCAAAATTGATTGCTATGGCTGATGAGCAACTCACAGCAAAGCATGGAATCAAAGCCACTAGAAGATCTGCTGGCAGTTCTGGTGCAGCAGCTAGTGCTAAGGTTGATGTGAATGTGACTGCTGAAGTGGCTCAGGATATGCCTGTTGATCCTGATGTTCAAGCTGTTTCTGGTGGTGATGGTGGTGCTGGTCAGTCAAGTGTTGCTGCTGCGACTGACAAAGGAAAGGGTAAGGTTGATCAGCCGGGAAAGCTTATCGATGAAAGCAGTTCATCTTCTGAAGATGAAGCAGGAGGTTCTGGTGATGATGATGGTGATTCTTCGCCTGATGATAATGATGCTACTCCTCCGGGGTTGAGGAAATACAAGGATAGTCGTGGGAATCCCAGGTTTGAAAAGATTAAGAAGACAGGAGATACTGGAGATTCTGATAAAGATGAGGATTATGTTCTTACTTCTCCAGGTTTCATCAGGAAAAGGAAGGCTCAACGACAGGGTGGTCGTGGATCAAAGAAATCTACTGCTGACACTTCTGTTCCAGTGTCAGTTCAGCCTTCATCTGATCCTGAGCAGCAGCTTCCTCCAATTGGCGATCAGTTAACTGCTTCTGAGACAATTGATCTTATGTCTTCTCCACAGAGGTCTTCGGGAGCTCATCAGGTGTCTGTTGATCAACAGCCACCTGAAACTCCCACCACAGGTACACAACCTCGACCTACTCTTGTTATAACTGGTCCTTCAGGTGGTTCGGGTCAGGCAGGTCAATCTGGTTCATCGAGACCTGAGCCCTCCAGGCCATCTCTGGCAGAAACCTTGTCAGGTTTCTCTGAAGCTGATAAGGTACAGTTCTTGATTGAACAAATCAGTGAACTGGGTGACATAGTTGGTCGACATACACGAACGATTGAAGAACATCGTGTACAACGAGTGAAGGATGCAGAGGCTCACAATCAGCTGTGTTCTATTGTAAGTGCTCAAAGTATGAAGATCAAAGAACAAGCTGAAGAAATTGATAGATTAAAGAAGGCTAACTTAGCAAGAGATAGAGAGGTGGAGATCATGAAAAGACACAGTACTAATCTGGAAAATTCAGCAAAAGCGTTAAGGGAAACAGTTAGCAGTCGTGATGAAAGACTGAAGATAGCATTCAGACCTATGCAAGAAAACTTTGGTAGGGTTCATAAACAGGTTGGGATATTATGGAGAGAGAGGTGCAACGCTCAAGGGATAGTACTCCCAAGACGTCAAGATGATCAGGATGATGATTCTGCTAATCCAGATCAAACAGCAGCCTCAGGCTCCGGTGCAGCTGCATCCGGTGCTGCAGGCGGATCTGGCACTTCTCAAGAGACTCCGTCTGCTCCTCCTACAGTCTCTACTGGTCCAACTGAACAGACTGAAACATTGGAAACGTCTGTAGATCCTTCACAGATCAGCCTAGAACCAGAAACCTTTACTGAAGATCCTCCTGAATCCTCAAGTGCTCAAAGTTTCATCCTATCACGGGTGAACTACTGGAAGAGGGAGAGTTTGTATCTGGGATGACAGATGAACAGTTATCAAGGTTGTTTGAGTTGGATGACGTTGCTGAATGTTTGATTGATGCTACTCCACTGGTACAGGATCAGACTGATTTCTCCTCAATTGATGAAATCTTCATCAGTTCTGATCCTGAACGTCCTGTCTATGTTCGAGAGGACGATGCTGAAATGAATACTCTGGATGATAACTTTGTTGCTGAGAAGACAGCAGAGTTTGAAAATCTGTCTTCTGATTCGCCAACTGCTCAAGAAAGCCGTGAGAGAACTATTAATGAATGGCGAGCGGATTTCCTGGCTAGGAATCCTCCTCCGCTTGCCCCATTGGAACAGGCTAACTACATGTTGTTGGAGAAAAATCAGGCAAGGGGTCGCATCATCAGCTGGATGTTTGTGAAAGACTTACACTGCATGGTTGTGAAGAGAGAATCTGGTCTTCAATACTTCAGAACTCTCCTTAGTATTCTCACACTTCCATATTATGATGTGGCAGTGTTGGCGCAGCTTGATGTAATCAATCGAGCTAAAGAATCGATGGTAGATCTCTTTGCGAAGAAAATCAGGCTAGAAAGGCGTTTGGGTTGGAAGGATCCTCTATACAAACCTCAATTTCCAAGATACGAGCAGATCAAGTTCACTCTTGATCCAGAGACTAACACCGCTCGTTATCGTCTGGTATATGATCCTCCTAGGGTGATGAAGAAGATTCCGTTGTTGAAAATGAAGACCGACTTTCTTGGGAATTTCCGCTGCTGGGTTTATGATGCTGACACTGGTGAAGCTGTGATCTTGTTCAGAGACAATGCAGAGAACTTCAGGATAATCGATCCGATGTGGATTACAAACATGTCCAGATCGGATATCATTGTGTTGAAGGATCATGAAATCAATTACCTAGTTCAAGATCGAGATCAAGCCATGAAGTTTCAAAGGATGGCTCGATACTGCTTCAACTTGTTGATCAATGCAGGAAGTGCATGGTCGTCGCATCATTTAGCCGTGGAAAGGGCGTTAGAGACTTAAGACATGAAGACGAAGACAAAGCTACAGCCAAGGGGGAGTTTGTTGGTGCACTTTGTGTCTGTACTTTGTCTATATTTTGTAATGTATAAAACGATGTCTTTTGTCGGTTGTGTTTACGTCTTGTATGTGTTGTAATATGTGTTGTAATATGTGTTTGACCAAGTCAACCATCCTCCTGGTTTGACTTGGCCAAACTTCAACACTTAGTAGTTGAAAGATGACCTGTCTCGAAGGATGTCATCGAAGGATGTTTAGTATCCTTCGATGACTTCGAAAGATGTCTTTCGAAGTATCTTTGTGGACCTCGAAGGATATATCATCCTTCGAGGTATGCTTAGATCCTTCGAGATCTTTCGATAGTCTTTCTGGTCGACAGATGATCCTTCGACCTGGATCTCTATCCTTCGTGCATGGGAATCTGATATGGGTATATATATCCATGAGGGTTTCACTTCACAAATAGTTCTGTCCAAAGTTTGTATTCACAGTAGAGAGCTTTTGTGTGTGAAACCCAGGTCTGTAATAGAGAGCATTTCAGTTTGGTCAAGGTCTGTAACCGTGTCCACTGAAACACAAGAGAAAACTTTGATATCTTGCGTGTCTATCTTTCTCTTTGTAATCTTTGCTTTCATCTAAACTCCGGTTGCACTCTAGCTTGGATTCCGCACTTGCTAGAGTGTTGAACATAACAAGGAATAGGTTAAACCTCAACCTCCGAGGGACCTACAATTTAGAATGTTCACTTATATTGTTATGCAATGAGAACCGATCAGATCACACCTCGCGCTTCCGCTACGAGCGGGTGTGACAAATGATAAAATTTTTGATGTGATTGTTCTTGTCAGTTGTGCGGGAGCAACGGAACAAGAAAAACAACGACATACCACAAATCGAACATGCGAATACTTGTAACTAACGTACAAAATGCCTTAACGTACGACGCGTACGCGATACATTATCAACATGTGAATACTTGTAACTAACATGCGAATTTGGGTTTCCATACGAACATGCGAAATTATAATATGCAAAAATGTATAACATGAAATTATATAACATGCTAAATTGTATAATGTGTGATAAATGTGTTCTTACAAATTATCTACCAAACTGCATAAAACACTTTTATTATTATTATTATTATTATTATTATTGTTGTTGTTGTTGTTGTTGTTGTTGTTGTTATCATTTTGCGTCATATGTTGAAATTTAGTGAGCCGAAGATTTATTTCCCCCTTTATTCCACTCTCTTTCGGATTCTATACCTAAAGGGACACGTAGTTTGATCAATGAAATATTAAATAGTTATTAATAAAAAAAGAAAATAAAAGAAATAGTTAAAAAATGAAATATGAAATAAATAATGGATAAGCGGAAAATTAGAGTGAATTGCAAGGATTGTCCTTTATCTTTATACTCATTTGCAGGCGCTGTCCTTTATGTTTAAAATTGACGAGTTTTGTATTTATTGTTTCAAAATCTTGCACTGTATGTCCTTTAACCCTAACCTAATTAAATTTTTATGTTAGATTTGATCATGTACCTTGCACATGAGGGCATTTTTGTCATTTAACCTTTAAAAGGACTAATTATGTTAATAAATTTAAAAAACAAAAGATTTAAATACATAAAAAGTTATAACTTATAAATATATATCCAGCCCACCATAAACCATCTTCCACCACCATCCATAAACCATCTACCACCACCATCCTGCCCACTGCCACCACTTACCACCACATGCTGCCACCACCTTCCAACCGTAACCCACCAACAATAACTAACAATCAAACCCATCCAGCTCTCTCTCTCCTAAACCCCAGAAACAATTCCTCTATCAACATCCATAACAAATCCTCCATCAAAATCACTAGATTAACACAAGAACGCTCAAATGAAAGTTAACCCAAATCAAATAAACAAAATAAAATCCACAATTACCTATTAAATCTCAACATCTCAACAAAAACCCGTCTTGACACTGTTTGTAAGTCACAGATCTAGGGTTGGGGTTCTGTCAGATCGACGACGGAGATGAAGGCGGTGGCGTAGATGAGGTGGTTCTGGTTGGATGACCGAATTAACTATGAAAACTTTTACCAAAAGAGCCTTTGGCACACTTGTACAAAGTTGTTTCTATAAAACTTTCTCCGATTCTTCAAATGTACCCATCGGAATCCACTCTAGGTTCTCTGCGTTTAAGCATGCGTCCTAAATTCACAAATTTCTCGCTGATCTTGATGCTAATTTGTTCTTTTTGTTTAACAGATGAGAAGTACTTTGCGTCGGAGGTGATTAATTGCAAAGATTGATTGAATTCGTTGACTAGAGATCCGTATTAACGATGAATTTTGTGACTATGTTGATGGTACTGATGAACCTGGTGGCTAGAGGTGGTTGTTGGTGGTTAATGGTGGCGGTGGAGGAAAGGCAGAGAAAGAGAGAGATGGGGGTTAGAGAGAGAGAAGCATATAAGGTTGTGTTATTAATTTTGGATATACACACATACAGATATATATTCTATTAATTTTGTATATTTGTTTTTGTTTTATTTGTTAGATTTTTTTAATAAACTAGAAAAAAGACTAAATTATCCTTGTGTGAAATGATTTAACATAAAAAATTAACTGTGTTAGGATTAAAGGACATATAGTGCAAAATTTTGAAACAACAAGTACAAACTCGTCAATTTTAAACATAAAGGACAACGCCTGCAAATGTGTATAAAGATAAATGACAATCCTTGCAATTCTCTCGGAAAATTATGACTTTATAATATGTAAAGGGTATAAAGTATATTTGTTCTCTCTAAATATTGATTTAACCATGTTTATAACCCATGTTCAAACTCTAGATATATAATAAAACTAACTAAGTTATATCTTCATCAAATGAAAAAAATATATACTTCAAACTTTGTGGTTTTACATTATTTTCAAAGGTTTTTTAATAACTTAATTACACTATAGTATAAAAAAACACAAATTAACTTTATTAGTTATTACTAAGGGTGTTCACAATTCTATTTAAAACCGTGAAACCAATCAAAATGGTCATCGGTTTAATTTCACGGTCGAATTTGTTATTAACTTTCGATTTATGTATTGAGTTTACTAATATATAACTTTTCGGATTCAAATTTAAAATTTTAATTAAAAAATCAATAATATCTTATCTCAAAAACTATTTTATGATATTTTAATCTTTATTATTAAATATATTTATTTTATTCAATTTACGGGCTCTAACATAGTATATATTAAAAATGGTAAAGGATCCTGTAAAAAGTCCATCTTTTGTAAGAAGTGTAAGAAATAATCTTGGAATGACAAGTGTCCCTCCTCTTAATTAATTCAAAAGGGTAGATTAGTAATTGTACATTTTTGTCATTTAATTGATTTACAATATAACTGAAAAAAAAAACTGGCCATGAGACTTTTTAGGGATTGATTGTTTCATCATCATCTTCACGTCATCTTCTCCGATTTGAACACACATGCATCTCCGACCACCGTCACCAATTTCTTTCGTCTCCACAAATCATTCACCGTCATCGTCTTTCATCTTCGTCATCCTCATTTCTGATCGTTACTTGAATCATGGTCATGGTGTTTTAAAATATGGGAATGTTTTGTATTTTGATTGTCCAGATGTCAAAACACCATGGATGTAATCACAATACAATGTTTTCTGGATTCTAGATAAAACACCATGACTTGAATCATAGTCAATTTATCCAGTTATTTTAAAACACCACGCCATGAATCTGATTATACAATGTCTCCATATAAAACACCATGACTTGAATCATAGATGTTTAAAACACCACACCATGAACAATGTCTACAGATAAAACACCATGACTTGAATCATAGTCATGGTGTTTTAAAATCTGGGGATGTTTTTGTATTGATAAAACACCACACCATGAACAATGTCTCCTGATAAAACACCATGACTTGAATCATAGATGTTTTAAAACACCACGCCATGAACAATGTCTCCAGATAAAACACCATGACTTGAATCATAGTCATGGTGTTTTAAAATCTGTGAACGTTTTCTATTGATAAAACACTACGCCATGAACAATGTCTCCAGATAAAACACCATGACTTGAATCATAAGCGTATAAAACACCACGACATGAACAATGTCTCCAGATAAAACACCATGACCTGAATCATAGTCAATTTATCCAGTTGTTTTAAAACACCACGCCATGAATCTGATTATAGATCTATTTATGATAAAGTATGAAGAAATTCGTTGATTTTTTGGAGATTGATGACGATTACCATATAATTCGCTGGTTACCATATAATTCGCTGATCTTTAGGAAGTTGATGGGGGTTTTGAAACGGTTACCATATTTTGAAACGTTGGAAAAGTCACTATTGCCCTTCAATTTTTACATAAGGTCCTTCTAATTAAAACACAATTTACATTTTATACCCTATTGATCTCAACCATTAGATCAAATATCCAATGGTTTAAAACACTTCTTACATTTTAGACACTTTTTACCATATCCTTACCCTATTAAAAATAATATAATACATAAAATGCATGATGCATAACACAAATATACACAACCAAAAAGAAAACATATAAAAACATATGTAGAAGGTATATGTATTCTGGAAACCGAAATTAGTGCGCAAAAGTCGGTGAGAGCCGACACGTAATCTGCCTTCCTTCGATTGCATTTACACAAGTCACTATTGTGCGCACATGGCGCACTTCTCCCAAACCCACATACACACTCTCTCTCCACAAGTGAACACATTTTCCCACTTTATAATTTTATTTACCATCGGATGCCTAAACTATGTCACTATATCTTATGTGGCCCTTAAAACAATAACTGATAGATGATAGATGAAGAACCTAAGGTTTCATTCGTATTGACATGCTTGTAAATGTAGGTTGTCTTCGATACAAAACCAACTTTAAATTAGCAAATCATGAAAAAGACAGATTCATATAACCACTTATATATAGCGTGACAAACTATAACCGGTGTGGGTGGGGAGGGGGTTATGTTATTGTATTACTAATTATGTATTATCATGGTTAAGTTATTTGTAGGATTTACTGGGTATGGTTGTTGTATTATCATGATTAAAGTGATATATATAAGTGTTTATATCGCTTCTTAAATTATGTCAACCATATACCGGATCACGTTTCTAATAATATATATCTATATTCAAAACAAGCTTAATGTGTTTTATACAACATTTCCACCATGAAGGGCATGTGAGCTATGATCTATTATCAAATACAACAATGAATTCTTCCAAAAGAAAATCAAAACATGGTAAAATGTATTTTTTCATAATTTGTAATCAATATGGTTGTTCACGAGCCAAATCAAGCTGAGCAAGAATCTGCTCGAACTTTGCTCGTTTACAAACCAAATGACTAGGCTCGAATTGAATGTACGAAACTGAGCAGGAAGTTTAGGATCAAACTCGCTTGGTTTATAACCAAGCAACTCGGTTGTGCTTAGTTTGACTCAATTTCAAATTAAAATATACTACAAATTTTCAATTTTAAACATACAAATTGTCATTCAATTCCAACAATCTAACAAAAAAGATAAAAAATATAGTACAAAATTATGTATACCTGTAAAACGTGAATGGTTTGTAAATGAGTAAAATGAGATAAAAGTTGGGATTCTGAATTTTGGATATGATGAACTCGTGATGAGTCGCGAGTTTGTTTCATGAGTTCCATCGATTGAACTCATGTGCCTAAGATTGCAGCTCATGAGTCGGGAGTTCGTAACTCTGACAGAAAATAAATACTAAAAGTAGTAAGCAATTGAGACTTGAGCAGATCAACAGATAGCCAGAGAATGAGAGCAAGGAGCTACAAGAATAAAATCAAACAAGCATTTTTCAAGCTATTCTTTTAATCAAGCAACAAGCGAGTTTCAAACGCCATCCTACCGAATCAGCCCTAGCAATCCACAACAAAAATAACAAATAACAACACTTCAAGGGGCATTCTAGACACTTTACCATAATCCAAGCCACAAAAAGATACTTTCCACATTATTAAACCTCTCACACCCTCACAAACACTCACCATCCTCTCCAAAAACCCTCATCTCAAAAAACCAGCTTCATTCCCACGCACACTCACACACACACATTTCCGGCAACAATGGCAGCCACCACTGCCATTCTCATCCTCTGCATCTCCGCCGCACTAATGTCCGCATCTCCGGTCAACTCAGCACAGCACACCGGAGCTCCGGCACCGGCGGCAGACTGCTCAACAGTAATCCTGAACATGGCGGACTGCCTGTCGTACGTCACCGCCGACAGCAAGGTGAAGAAGCCGGAAGGAACGTGCTGTTCCGGTCTGAAAACTGTGCTGAAAACAGACGCAGAGTGTTTGTGTGAAGCGTTCAAAAACAGTGCTCAGTTAGGCGTATCGTTGAATATTACTAAGGCGCTAGCGTTACCTGCTGCTTGCCATATTAATGCTCCTTCTGCTACTAATTGTGGAAGTAAGATACTCTCGTTTTGTTGTTTTTTACTTGATCTGTGTTTTTGTTTTTGAAACCCTAATTTTGAGTTTGTTGTGTTTACAGTGAATCTTGGAACTGCTGGAGCTCCTGGTATGTGCTGATCTGATCTCTCTTAGGGTTTAAACGAGCTGATCCGATCCCGAACTTGCTTAGATTCAGAGCTTGGTTCGTTTTAACATAAGAGGGCTCGAGTTCGGCTCGTTTAGAGCTTTATTTGTGAAATAATTTTATTTATATATTCTGTAAATATTTTACATATATATTTATACTTGTAATATTTTTTTATATAATATAAAATATAAGATATTATTATTTAAATATTTTTCTCACTTTTATATATAACAATTGTTATTGTTTATTATGTATAAATATATTTCATAAAAACTATATAAATAAAAGTTTCTTTAGGCCCTAGGCAGCTTAAGCTTGATATGTGAAGCCTGGGCTTGAGCTGGTATATATTAAATGAGCCTCGATAAAAGCTTCGTGTTGTTTAATCTCGGCTCGATTTGAGTTTTTAACGATCTGCTTTGCTCATTTACACCCTGAAGTTAATGGATATTTTTGAATTTTGCAAGTTTTCATTATTAATAGAGTTAATTACTATTTTCGTCCCTGAGGTTTGTCAAAAATAACAGTTTCAGTCCATTAGTTTAAAAATTGCGAATTCAGTCCATTAGTTTCATTTTCGTAACCATTTCAGTCCACTAACTTAACTCCATCCATTTATTTTGTTAACTTTGAGTTAACTAACTAATTCAGGGACGGTTTGCGTCAGTTTTAGAAACACAGGGACTTAAGTGTAAACTCTAAAATATTAAAACAAAAAAAATAGTAAATTCCAAAAAATCAAAAAGATTCCAAAAAACCAAACAAATTCCAAAAAACCAAACAAATTCCAAAAAATTCTAAAAAATAATAAAAATTCTAAAAAATCATAAAAATTCTAAAAAAATCTAAAAAATCCAAAAAATCCGTTTCGGCGCAAACTGTTTCGAACCCGAACCGTTTCAAGCTGAACCGTCCGTACCGTTTCGACCCGAACCGTTTCGAGCTGAACCGTTTCGACGCGAACCGTTTCGACCCGTACCGTTTCGAGCCGAACCGTTTCGACCCGTACCTTTTCGAGCCGAACCGTTTCGACCCGTACCGTTTCGAACCGAACCGTTTCGACTCGTACCGTTTCGAAGCCGAACCGTTTCAAGCCGTACCGTTTCGAACTGAACCGTGCCGTTTCGAACCGAACCGTTTCGAGCTAAACCGTTTCGAACCGAACCGTGCCGTATCGAACCGAACCGTTTCAAGCTGTACCGTTTCGAACCGAACCGTGCCGTTTCAAACCGAACCGTTTCGAGCTGAACCGTTTCGAACCGAACCGTGTCGTATCGAACCGAAACGGTTCGGCTTCGAAACGGTACGGCTTCGAAACGGTTCGGGTCGAAACGGTACGGTTCGATACGGTTCAGCTCGAAACGGTTCGGTTCGATACGGCACGGTTCGGTTCGAAACGGTTCAGCTCGAAACGGTTCGGTTCGAAACGGTGCGGCTTGAAACGGTTCGGCTTCGAAACGGTTCGCGTCGAAACGGTTCAGCTTGAAACGGTTCGGGTCGAAACGGTACGGACGGTTCAGCTCGAAACAGTTCGGGTTCGAAACAGTTTGCGCCGAAACGGATTTTTTGGATTTTTTTAGAATTTTTATGATTTTTTAGAATTTTTATTATTTTTTAGAATTTTTTGGAATTTGTTTGATTTTTTGGAATTTTTTTGATTTTTTGGAATTTACTATTTTTTTTGTTTTAATATTTTAGAGTTTACACTTAAGTCCCTGTGTTTCTAAAACTGACGCAAACCGTCCTTGAATTAGTTAGTTAACTCAAAGTTAACGAAATAAATGGATGGAGTTAAGTTAGTGGACTGAAATGGTTACGAAAATGAAACTAATGGACTGAATTCGCAATTTTTAAACTAATGGACTGAAACTGTTATTTTTGACAAACCTCAGGGACGAAAATAGTAATTAACTCTTATTAATATTTTGGTAGAATGATAGTTTTCTAGATTTATCTGGTGGATAATTTGGTTGATTTTTGGAATGAATTTGGTTCTAGTTGGTTTCCTGACAGTTTTTCAGGCTCTGTTTCTAGTATTTGTCTGTATCACATGACATTATAAGTTGTAGCAGGGTACTCATTTTGTTACAGTAGGTACAACTTGTTATGCATGAGTTGAGGGAAACTAGATCTGGTCTGATTTTGGTTATGTTTTTTCATTCCATAGTTTGAAACTTATGCTATTGTGTCTTGTACATTGTGCTTGATAGTTGTACATCCTTCATGTCTGGTCTTTGTGTTCATAACATGCTAAAATGACTTGTACATTCTTTATTGAGTAAACTTCCGTTTTGCTCCCTGTGGTTTGGTCACTTTAACGGTTTTGCCCCAAACCTTTAAAAATAGCCATTTTACTCCCTGATGTTTTGGTTTTGTTGCCAGTTTGCTCCCTGCGGGGAGCAAAATGGAAAAACAAACAATTTGAATGGTGTTAGAGGCGGGGAGCAAACTGGCAAAAAAACAAAACATCAAGGAGTAAAATGGCTGTTTTTAAAGGTTTGGAGCAAAACCGTTAAAGTGACCAAACCACAGGGAGCAAAACGGAAGTTTACTCTTCTTTATTGTTAGTTGTGCTCTTGAAACCAGACAAATTTATGATTAGGGTTTGGTGTAATTATGCTAGAATACTTGTGTATTGGGTTATAATTTATGAATCATGTTTGTGGTTATGATGCATTGCAGCTCAAGCACCGATGGGCGTGGGAATGGCTCCAACCATGGCTGCATCTGGACCATCGATGGCTGCTGCTCCTACACCGGCTTCCCAGACCTCCGGTTCATTCGGGCTAGCTGTGTCGACTGTCTCGGTTTTACTCAGTATGTTGCTGTCTGTCTATTTCTATTCATGCTGAGCAGTACGTATTCCCACTTTGGTTATGATCTAGTGCCTAAGACTGGAAGTGATGGTTATTTTTGAGAGGTTATTATGGTTTTATGTACCTAGATTTCTAAATATATCTTCCACTAGTAGATTGCTATTTACTTATTTCTGTTTAATTATGTACTTGTAGCCTCGATTGCGGTTTCTTTGTATTTTATGAGATTTGTGTATGATCTAGCAATGTTTTGTGTATTCTAGCCTACCCGTTTTGAATTGAACCTAATTTGACGTCAAACTGACCCTGTCTGTTTTGCCATGTGGTGTTTTGTAACCGCAACAGATTAAGCAAACAAACAATGGAAACACGTGAATATTTATGGATATGTTACAGTATGAATAAAGTAAATATTTCTTGGCCGTGCGACACACTACTGCGTGACACACGAATCCCTTTACATTTTTAACGATTAAATACAAATACACATTGGGGAAGAACGCGTACTGTCAGTTGTCGATTCCCTCCAAAATTCTTCGTGACTTGGACTTGTAAACAAACTGAACTTGAACCGTGTAAACCAAAAGACAAAGAAACATTGTGTTTTCTTTACGCTTGTTCCATCTTTGGAGCAAATGTTAGAATAGCATCATTAACAGTTAGGAAGATCCTGTCTTCCCCGATAAGATCTGCAGCATGAGACGCGTGCAGCTTATCGAGTACGGTTTGTCCCGGATTTGTTAAAATGAGTTGGACGTCTCTCTTTTGTAGACTGGAATGCAATTCCTCCAAGGCATGAATGCCACTGGTATCAATATCAGTAACAGCTGAATAAAGTTAAAAGGAAAGTTAGTTATGCAAGTTCTAGAACCAAATCCGATCTATAACAGCCGAATTACTATAATAACCCTTACGTGACATATCGACGATCAAACACTCGATTCTCGGCTGGTCTTTAAACGTTTCTTCCTCGTCTGTTAGCCACCTCAAGATCCTATATCAAGAATCACAAATGATCAAAACACCATTTGAGAATAACTGAAAGCCGAAAAGATACATTAAAAACTTTGTTTGATACCTCTCTTTTATGTAGTTGGAATTCGAGAAGTAAATAGCCGAATCAACCCTAATTATCAGAACACCGGGGACCCTAGTCGCGCCTGGGTACTGCTCTATGTTCCTGTAGACAGTTGTCTTCGGGATTTTTCCGAGCACTGCGGTCCGAGGCCTTGTTACTTGTAGGAGAATCTTGGCAAAAGATATTCCGACCTATGTAAACAATTAACCTTAGTTTTTATCCAAAGTTTCATCAAGACTTTTATGTTTTTAAGTACGCGATGTTGATGTTAGTTACCGCAATGAGAAGGCCTATCTCAACTGAAACGAAAACCACACCGAAAAACGCACCCATGCAAGCTACAAAGTCAAATTTATCAATCTTCCACAGTAGGACCACTGCATCAAAGTCGATGAGACCTACGACCGCTGATATAATGATTGAAGCCAGTATAGCATTTGGGGTGAACTTAAACAATGGAGTGATGACGAAAAGAGTCAGCATCACGATCATAGACATCACAATATTTGACACCGCAGTATTGCAACCGGCCATGTAATTGACCGCTGACCGTGAAAACGACCCTGCAAGGCAAACACCATATGTTCATCATCGGAAGCCGAGCTTATATAATAATCAACTCTTTCTATGACCCATTTGGAAGTGAGTTAACTATACCTGTGGCCACATAACAACTTGTGAAAGAACCAATAATGTTCATGGAGCCTAGTGCCACCATTTCTTTGTTTCCATCCAGCTGATAGTCTTTCATTCCAGCAAATGTTCTTCCAATTGCTACAGCTTCCTGAAATTTACACAATGAATATAACTCATGCATATCTCACTGTTTTCAAACTACATGCAACTCGAAGGGGAGATACTATACCGTGAGTGCGATTAAACCGGCAACAACTCCGATCTTGAAACCTTTAGCGAGGTATGGTCCACTGAAATAAATTTGGTGCACGGACGATGGGTTAATTCCTTTGTCAATATGGCGTACCTGAAAATAATCACCACTCCTTTAGCCATTTCAGCTATAAAAACAATCATATATGTTATGTACCAACTACCAACATTGAAGCTGAACTTACAATCGCGACACCATCATGATCAGCACGAGTGATGAAAACGAAAAATGTAGACACGATGACGGAAATCAGTGGAGCTATTGCTGGCACCCAAAATAGTTTCTTGTTCTTTTTGCCCTGATCAAGTTAAAAAATTCAAGGTAAGTAGGTCAAAATTGTAGATAGGAGAGATTAAGAAGGGAAACAATGGTCTTACAATGAACTTTGCTACCAAAAGGAAAGTCAAGAAGGAAACTCCTATCAATATGGTTTGCCAGTTCCACTGATGAAAAAAAAAATTCAAATCAGTAAAACTCAATGATAATAATTATCGATGGCGGACCCATGAATTATTTTCTGGGGTGCGAACGAGGGGTTTTTAGCCATAAAATACACGAATATTTTTTAAGGGGGGCACCTACCCACCAGTAACGGAGCTAGAACGAAAATTCAGTGGGGGTTGGACTCTCAAAATCCAAATCGGTGGGGGTGGGGGCCGGACTGTTATAAGTCCAATATGTTTTACACTACAAAAAAAATCGGAAATTTTCGGTAAAATTAACACTACGAGCGAAAAATCGGTGGGGCCGGGGCACCCCTGGCCCCAATAAAGCTTCGCCAGTGCCGCCCACCCAACCCCTCACTTGGGTCCGCCCCTGATAATTATAATTATTGCAGTAGTTATCTATAAAAAGATTTTAAAAATAATATAAAAGTGTTTACGGGTCAATCCAACTTGAGTTGGCATATCTCAACCCGTACTAAACGAATATCCCATTTCCCGACCCAACCTCTTGCATACTTAAAAACAAAAGCTTGACTCACTCCGTGATGTGCTGAGTTGACGACAGAACGCATGACGGAAACTAAATCAGTCTTTTTTGTGAAATCCTTGATGCCTAACAACCCTTTAAGTTGCTGAAGCGCGATGGTAACGGCCGCTCCTCCCATGAACCCCACGATCGCAGCATGTGACAGAAAATCGATCAGAAAACCCAATCTGTAAAAAGAGCAACCACCAAAACTATATAAGATTCGGATCCAAACGACAGTTTTTGTTAAAGTTAATAATATTACCTGAAAAACCCGAGTGCAGCTTGAGTGACTCCAGCAAAGAATGTTGCAGTGAAAGCAAGACGTAAATATTCAGGTGTACCTGGCTCAACCTCATCTCGTAACAAAGTTCCAAGCAACAGAGAGACCACCGCCACAGGGCCGATTGCAATATCTCTCGAGCTACCCATGAACGCGTATATAAGAGGCGGAACAAAACTCGAGTCTGCAAGTCAACTTAGATTGGTCAAAGTTTCAAAAAAAAAAAAAAAAAAAAAAAACACTTGCATGCAATTATATAGTGAAGGCAACATACACAATCCATATTTTGGAGGCAAGTTTGCTAGTTTAGCATACCCAATATCCTGAAGGAAAAAAAAATAAAAATAAACAATTAGTGTAAAATAGTTTTTCTCTTCCTTTTCTTTTTCATTTTTGATTACCTGTGGAATGCAGAGACTCGCGATGGTACATCCTGCGATGAGATCACCTTTAAACTTAGAAAAACTATAATCTCGACCCCAACTGAGTATCGGGAAAAAGGCTTGTAAGCCAAGTACAAACTTTTTCCTTCTAGGCTGGTCCTTAAAAGGTTTCAAAGGATCATCCGAAAGAAATGTTTCTTTGAGCGCGGTTTTGATTTCTTTCAATAAATCTTGCTTGGGTGGCTTCCCCACTTTGTGAACATAAGGCAATTCAGCTGCTCCCGGGTGTAAGTTCATCTCAACTTCGGCTGCGATCCGCCCACTCATCGTGGTTGGAGAATTGTTAACACCTTTATAATAAAAAAGAAAAAAACAAGGATGTAAATCATTAGCATATGAATTCATGGATGTGCATTTGAGCTATGAAACTTTAGTTCAAAGGTATTCTTACAAATAAATGCAGTTGCTGAACTTGGTGTGATCTAATTGGTGAAAAGGTGATCCTACTTATAAGACTAGAAAGTCAACCATATATTAAGATAAGCAAAGTTTAAATGAGGTTTATACGTATATGAATCTAGATAAAATACAGTCCAAATACATAAGCTTGCAAATAGATAAACCTAAAATTCTTTGACTGTTTCAGAGAGCAACTGGTGAAGTTTATTAAGCAATAATTGCAGCAAAAATATTAATATACATGCATGTTGGGGACAAACAATATTATGAAGGGCTGGATTGCTGACCTTTGTGGTTTTTTTAATAAAACTGGATGTAACAGAAGTTACACATGACCATGTTTTTATAAATCTGGTTACTTAGTGAGTTATTACTGGTTAAAGAATTTAATCACGTAAAAATAGCCCAAAACGGGAAAAAACTAAGAAACAAATTTACTCATGAACTAGTGGTCTAGTGATATGGTGTTTGCCCTCAAAAAATAATGTGACTTCAAATCCTTACAAGTGGAAGTTTAAATGGTATTTAGGTGTAAAAAATTGTTGTTCAAACAAAAAAAAAAAAAGACTAAGAAACAAATTTGAAAGAATCTTGTGAAATTCTATGGGGCCAAAGCTTACCCATGTGGATTTTTTTTTGTCCAATCATCCTGGATCAGCTTCTATTTTTGTACCCTTTATCTTAAATTTTTAAAATGCAGGTTTCTTAACAAAAATGGCTTTTAGCAGGCTATTTTGGGTAATTAGGAATTATTAAACACCAAATTAGAAACTATAATATACACTGGTACAAGTTAGGAAGTGTGGAGTACACACTTGTCAAAGATTATTGTAATTTCAAGAACCAAGGAACCCGGAGGTTCAAGGGGGTTGTGCCCCCTTGTGGGGGTTCCGGGGGCAACACCCTAGGCGGGGTAGCATCCTTGGTGCAAAACATGAGCTGGGGGGTCTAGGGGCAGCGCCATTGGAAACGCATCGCTTTCGCCTGGATGGTGAAAAGCTGCAAAAGAAAAATGATCTTCAAAAGTAAATGACTGATGATTGGTAGCAGCTTTGTCTATCGGTGGCAAATTGAGCTTAGGTAGCAATAGAGATACTAATGGAGTGCCTGTTGGCAACAAAGTTACTACAGATGTAACTACAACGGTTAGACCCCATCCGCCATACCTTTTCACTAAAGGTTGTGACGTTTCACCCAATCGTTGTGAAGGCTAGACACCTATATATAGAGAGTATCTAATCTGATATCAGTATCGAATATGAATTCTCACAGTAAATAACATCTTGTTCTTTAGAAAACTCTTTTGATCTTATTCAACTATTGATTTTGTGTACCCACGAAATACTTTAATATGAAAGTGATTCACACGATTCAGAAAGTATCCAAGTCATGCAAAATCCAAAACCTACAATTATAGTGATACTTAGACATCTCTCCTTCAATATATGGTTTTTCCTTTAGAGGTGGCAATCGGCGGGTTGAATAGATGAACCCCAACACGACCCATTATTTATTCGTGTCTACAATATCAACCCTTATTTTGACACAATTAAAATCGTGTAACCCGAAGATGTCTCCTTTAACCCACCGGTTTGAAGGGTTGTAATAAACATGTTGCAAATGGGTACGCAAGTTGACCTTATAAAATATACATCCTTCACTAATTTATTCTAAATTTAATGGGTTACCAAATCAACCTGTTTAACTGAACGGGTTAAACAAGTCAGCTGAACTTGGCCTATTTATTAAACGTGATAGAAATGACAACCCAAATCTGATTATTGTTACCCCTGGTTTATAGCATAATGAAAGGCACACTTGTGATGTGGGTCAATAGGTGAAAACCACCCTTAGAAAGTGATATCTTTAGATTCTTCAATAACATTCAACCGTATGAAAACGTATACCATTTAGACCATGTGTTATGGTGGATGAAATGTAAAAAAAGTGTTGCCACGTAGGCACAAGGATTTCACGTTTCACCTTTGGGTGTGTGAAATGTGGTGAGGTGAGTGACGAAAACTTGAAAAAAGAAATAGTAAGGCAGAGCTAAATGATTGGTTTTAATGTTAATTAATAATAAGGCCGACCGGGGCACTCCACGGGTAGGGGCTCACGGCTTTGAAGTCGTGCAGAACACCGCCGCAACCCTTGCGCGTATGGCTGGTGGGTTCCGGGAGCTAGCACCATAACCCGCGTGAGATTTGTGGTTTCGATGTCCTTTTTGACCATTGCACCCACAAATGACTGATCGTTTACTCTTTATAAAAAAAATAAATTCAAATAATCAATCACCTTTTTCTATTTAACCAACCCATTCCATTATTTTAATCTACCCCATCCATATAAACTCTCTCAATTTTATATTTCCATCTACCAAAACCTCTCTCAATTTTATATTCCCATCTACAAAAATCTCATCTCAAAATGCCAACCAACTCGTGGCCCGAATAAGAAGACACCGTGTTGGCTATGTCTTATGTCGCAACCAACCACGAACGCTCGTACACTAGTAGAAGTGCTTCTTTTTGGAACTAGGTGCTCCAACAATTTTGTATCCACGTTGGTGAGACTACCCAAAACGTGGATCAACTAAACTCATGTTTCTCGTTTATCCGTTTCAAATGTTCAAGATTCCATAAAAGGTTCATAAATGTGGAAAATCCTCACAACGAGCTATCAGAATCGGAAGTTATTCAACTGGCCCTTGTGGACTACAAACACGCCTACGACGAGAACTTTGAGCACGTTTTGGCGTGGCAAATTATTAAGATGTATGTTTAAGTTTTATGTTTTATTTTTATGTAATGTTTAGGTTTTATGTTATGTAATGTTTTAAGTATTATGTTTTATTTTAGTGTAAGGTTTTAAGTTTTATATTTTATTTTTATGTAATGTTTTAAGTTTATGTTATACTTGACTTTATTTAAATTAAAAAAAAAATAGTTTATGGTATGAATAGGCGTCTCTCATATTTACTAGCTAATGAGTACTTGAGCTTAATTTGACATGGTGAGTGATGTTTGATCGGGGCTAGGTTTTAAACCCTTAAGTGCCTCTTCCTCCCTAATAATAATAAAAAGAAATAACATTATCTTCCCCCTCATGCCCATAATAACTACCATGTCCCCGTCCTGGCGCCAATTAACACCCTGCCATGGCAATGTTTAGCTTGTCGGGTAAGATAATGTGATAGTGAGTAGCCCCAGAACACATGCTCTTAGAACTACCAAAATTTGTCACTACTAGGTGTGATCCAACGACCACAATTCTCACAAGAACACCTATAATTTGGCAAACTTCTATTTCATTTTTCTAATTAAGATGCTCAACCATTTATCAATTAGAACCTCGTTCAATCAACCCTAAATCATTCTAGTTTAAGATATTCCACAAATGTGAAGTTATCCAAAACCAACAATAATACACATAAAATAACCCTAAAAAGTCAGAGGTTTGGATGCTATCCTATTCCATGGCCCCACCGTCACCTTTTAAAACAACTTTTCATTGGTCAACATTATGATTAACATGAGGATTCAACAAACCCTAATATCACATACAAGAAGCATTTGAATAATCACAAATCCGATGAAGATAATATTAAAAATTCAAATAATAATAATAATGTAAGAGTATAAGAAGAGGTCTAACATTTACCTTTCATAGAAATGGAAGGGCAAACAGGCAATGGTGTGGTGGCAGAGACGATGAAGTTGTGTTTAATATATTGTGAAAATTATAGATACATATTTCATAAGTAGAATTGCGTCCAGATTCGTTGAACTTGGAGATCAGCGATAATGGCGGTAAAGAGAGAGAATGAAACGGTCTTATCAAAGCAAAACTGGTGTGTCATGCGTTCATGATGTTTCCAAATATAGCTCACCACCTACATTGTTGAATATTGTTGTTCATCAAATACATTTAGTTAGGAGTATGGATGAAAGAAAAATTAAACAGTTAAGCATGCTTGGGTGAAACATACGAGTTGAGTCTAGTTGGGTTCAGGCTCGAGCTCGAACTTAAATGAGTCAGATCACCTTGGCTCGTTTATTTTATTGAGCTAAAACGTTGAGCTCGGCTCGTAAAAAGCTCAAGCAAGCTTGTGAATCTTCGAGTCGGCTTGTTAATTCTATTTTTATATTTAGTTATTTATACATATCGATAATATAAAAGGACTAAAAACATTTTTATCACACATATGTACGTTGTTATTTGGGGTTAAATTTAAATGAGTCAACTCTGCACGCTTGGCTCATTTACTAACGAGCTTTTATTGAGTCGAGCTTTTTCAAGCAAGACATGAGTCAGTGATCTTTTTTAATAGCCTTAGGGTGAAGCAATTCAATCTAGGAAGCCTTTACTCAGCAACCAAACACAAATATGAGCTATTTGTGAGTAAAACAGACAATATAACCTATTATGATTCATATGGTGAGGCTTACCTCAAAGACATTGAGTCCCTAGGGTGTTTGAATTTTGTAACACATTAGGATATCTGGTTATAAAGCTTTTTAGTGGGTGTTATGTAATAAGTGACGAAAAGTGCAAGAAAGAGACCTTATATCACAAGAGAGTGTAGGTATAACCCCATACTCCATCATTACTCAATTATTAATTTTCTATTTTTTATAATTAATTTCTAAATTTCTAAAATAAAAAACCATTAAAAAGGTAAAAAAAAAAAAACCATTTCATTAAATTAAAAAACATTACAATAAAATTAAAAAACTATAAAACTCAAAGATTATTTTTTTTCGATTCACTCATATTGTTGTATCGTCATCTTCAACGCTTTTCCGGTTAGGTGGTCATGCGGTTTCGAGTAGAATTCAATGTCTTTTTCCCATTGTCTATTTCGCATAATCTCGGTCACTTCCCGGTTCTCTTCCATACGTTGAGCCCCTAGGTCGCGTATGTCTTGAAGGCATCGGTTCATCTCCGAAAAGGCATTAGTCAAGTCTGATCCCACCGACGATGACTCCGGCCTCCTGGATCTTGCACCGCTACTTCTACCGGGTGGTCGTGCTAGCTCTTCCGTCGGCTCATCCGCCCCTTCCTCACCGGTGAATAACGGATTAACATCATTTACGTCCGTGTTTCGAGCGTCGGAAGTTGGCATTTCGGGTTCAACCAACTCGTTGGTTTTCGATCTCTTTGACGACCTTTTATTTGCCGACCGACACGAAGTAGTTCCTACCGTCGTAGGGACGTTGGCCATTTGGTGCTATTACGAAGAATTTGTCAACACTTCAAGTATGGGAAATTACCTTGACCGGATTGATATTCTATTAAGGCGGTCCGCATAATGTCCTCGTCGTCATGGCCACTTTTCCATCAGTTTTTTACCCGTCGGTAAACGGATTGAAAATTTGTACACTTTTTGTTGATATCGGTCCACTTGCCCGATATTGAATCCGGTAGCCGGTAGTTCTCCCCCTACCCATGAGCCCGAAAAATAGTTCTTGGATTCGGTTCCAAAACACGCTTTTATTTTGGTTGTTTGCTAAAAAATACAAAAAATTAATACAAAAAAATTAATAGCAAACCCTTTAAAAAGTTTAAAAAATATATAACCTATTTCGGGATCCTCCGACACGTCGAGCCAAGCTCGAGTTAACGCGTACTCCTCTTTATCATCCCATGGTCGCACGTTTTTTCGTTCGCGTTTCGATTTTCTTTTTATGGTTGCGTTTGGTTTTGTTTTATTGCGCCTCCTCTACTACTGGTTGCGGCTCCGTTTGTGTATCCGGGACGAAGTCGGGCTCGCGTAGTGGTGAGCCGAAGGCTTGAGACGACCCGATTCCTCCAGTGTTGTAATTCGGGGTCCAACCGTATAGATTTGGGTCTCATGAGAGGGGTTGGTTCAATAGGTTCATACATAAAAAATGAGTTGAAGAGGTGAATATATATACAAAATTAAAAGATTTTTTTAAAGCTTGTGACCGTTGAACAGTCGGATTTTTTGAAACTCTCCAAAATTGTAGCGTTATAATTTTCACCAGGCTTCAAGATTTTTAACCCATAGCGTCGGCCGCAGTGGTGTGATCGGGCGCTATGGGGAGCGATGAGGCTTTCCGGCGGTATATACTACGGAGGGGCTTAGAGAAAACATACTTCCTTGGTTATGATGGTATGGTCCGTGGCCAGACCTATAGTGTAAGAAATCTAGGTTTGGGCCCACGGCCTCTATAAAATATGGTATCTATTTAAAAGAAAATTAATATGCTAACTATTAATATTAGTGCAAACTTATTGTGTTAGATTTGTTTGATTTCTTATACAAGTAAACCATTCTCTGTTGTGTTAGATTCTTGCTTGGTTCCAAGCATGGATAAAGAAGTATCATTTATAACAATTAAAGAAGGAAAAAGGGCCCCAAGATTTTATTTCGCCTTGAACCTTCAAAAAGGTTGGAACGTCTCCGGTAAGTTCATCTTATCAAGGACGATGATAATACTGATGGTATAAAAATATTATATAAAAACATGGTTAACAATATATTATCACTATCGTAAAAAAAGTTAGTTACTCTATAACTTCATTTGTATAATAATACATCTTCAATGCTTTAAAAGATAATACTGTGTCAATAAGCGTTACATTTGTAAGGCGGGATCAAACTTTCAAAGAGTTTGATACAATATTGGTGCTTCTAGTTCGTATGAAAAAAACAAAACTAAAAGCTCATCAGACATCAAAGCTTCGATTCGTGTCAAATAAAATGTTGCATGTAGTTTACATATCTATCTTTCTTCCGATAGTTAAACTCCAAAAAATCTAGTAAACTGATGAAACAAAGTCTTCGATTCAACTTTAACTACACATTTAAACCCAATTTATGTGGACACAAATAGATCACTCCGTGGAAAATAATGAGTGGGCAACATACAATTAGTGTCAAACTCAAATACTCAATTTTTGTTTGATTCAGTCTAATATTGAGAACCACCAAATTCCAAGTAAAACTCCAAAGAGTCCATATGTCTTAGTTAACTTGTATGACAAGTTGGAAAAAATGATGTTTGCATAACGAAAATATCAGTTTTTGTGAACAAATAAATTATATCATAAAATCAAGTATTTTTTATTGTTAATATAAGTACCATGTTGCTATACTTTTTCTTATTAATAAAAATCAAGTATTTTTTATCTTTAAAAAAGTTAAAAAAAAAGTTTTATAATTGTGATAGTTATATAATTGGAATGTGCTAATATAAAGAATGTATTGTGTTGATTTTAAATCTATACGTAAGTTCTTATTTTGTCGTGTAATTCTTATGTGTTGTTATTTTTTCCTTTTGTCTTGTTATTGGGAGCCTATTTGGAATAAACTTGTTTTCTACTAGTTATGTAATAGTATGTGCTATTTACAAAATTAAAACAAAAACATGAAATTTTGCTACTATGTAACAATATGTGTTTTTATAAAAAAAAATGAAATTGTGCTAGTTATGTAATACTATTTGTTGTTTACAAAATTAAAAAAATAAAATTATGCTGATTACGGTGTTGATTACAGTGTTATGCTGATTACGGGATGTGCTGACGGTGGTGGTGTGGGATGTTACCGTTGGATGTGCTTACGGTGGTGTTATCGTGCTGATTGATGTGCTGATGTTGACGATGTGTTGATTACGGTGTTGACGATGATGCTGATTACAGTGTTGCTGATGATGCTGATAACAGTGCTGATGATGATTTTGATTCGACGATGAAGAGTATATTAGAAGATTAGGATTTGAATTAATCTTGCATGAATTTAGGGATAATTTAATTATTGTTTTTAATTAGATATAAATAAAACGGTAGAAAAAGTCTAAAATACCCTTAAATCACTTTTTAATTAAGGACACACGTCATTAAACTGTTGTTCTTACGGTTTGTATAAAGATACCTATTTATATATAATCTTATACCTACAAAGCGAAATCTAATTAACATTGTAGATAGAATGTTCATCTATGTTTTAACTTGTGTTTCAAGTATCATCAGTCTTGTATTATTTTATTTGACGACTTACGAATTTGATAATCGTTGTGGTACTTAATTGTCACTTCGTGTTTCTTTCTTAATAACATATCATTGCTTAATTAATGTCTTATATTTTAATCGACATATATTTAAAGGTCTATATTAGATGTCACACAACCACATTAGATTAGAACTTCATCTTATCTTTTACCTTATATTTTAGTATTTTATGATGATATAAATAAGTCGAGTTCGGTTTTGAGTTTTATATTTTCTAGGTCTAGAGGTCGGCTTGTTTATTACTTATTATTATATTTAATTTATATATTTTTTTGAGTGGCAAATTTCTTTTAATTTATGTTGTCTATGGGATTTGAACCCAAACCCCCCCCCATATATATATATATATATATATATATATATATATATATATATATATATATATATATATATATGTAATTTTTGCTAAATGTTGTGCTCGATTAGGCTTACGAGACTAATCAAGCTTAGTATTTGAATCTCAGAATCAAACGTATTTATTAGATGAGCTTCAATTTATACTCGAGCCTGGGTTCATGTAAGCTCGATTTGATTCAAACTTTTAATGAGTCGATCTAGACTAGTTTATTAACGACTTCTTTTGTTTACCCCCGATATATTTACATAATCTTCTTTTATCTATGTCTTGGTATATCCATTAGGGTGGAGGGGCACCCCTTTCGTGTACCCTAACACCCACCATTTCTCCATTCCTGCACTACCACCTCATCTTTACCCGCAACTACCATGAACCCACAAGAACACTAACATCACTTCTTCATCTACCATAAAACCAAGGACCCCACCCCTTTACCCATCATTCACACACACCACTAATAGTGGACCTCGCCTCTTTCACATTCCTTTCAGCGACGCCTAAAATTGAACCTGCAAGGGTATGTCGACAGTGTATTCACCACAAGCTGTAAACCGCAAAGCGTTATACGCAGGCGTCTCCTCCACCCTTTGAAGTGGTTTAAAGGGTGTTCTAACTTTGGGATTGTTACCAGAAAGCCGTTAAATAACTATAAGACCACCCGTACTCGGGCGTGATCCATAAAAAAATTGCCAAAAAACGTTGGAAAACGCCTGGGTGCCGCCCCCTCGGCGTTTTGGGGCGTGATTCGAGAAAAAATGGTGTTTGGCGTTTTTTAAAACACGCCGAAGCCCCCCCAAAACTTTATTTGTTTGCCCAATAAGATCTTGCCATGTGTGTATAATTAGTTTTAATAATATTTGTGTGTGTATAAGGAAGAAGAAAGTGATTTTGGCAAAGGTTTTTTTTGAAGTTTTAAGTTGCAGGTGACAAAGGAAGAAGAAAGGAAGAAGAAAGTGATTTTGCACATTCAGTCCCTGCACTTTGATTGTATTTAAAAAAGGATTTAAACATCAAAACCTTTAATATTTCAAGTTTCAAAAATGCTAAATCAGTCCCTAAAGTTTTGTTTATTAAATGTCTGATTTGGATCTTTTATAAAACCAAAAATTTTGCAATGTAATTTTTTTTTTACTTTTTTCCGGTTTCTTTATTTCTAGTATTGTATTTTTTTTTTAATTTAATGAAGTATTTTAAGTTTTTAATTAAAAAAAAATTGTGAGATTGGAAGGGCGTTATTGGGCATTATTCCCAATATGCCACTTTTGCAATAACGCCCAATAATGCTCCCATGCTGACTGGACTGCCACATGGCAGAAAACGCCTCAAAGTGGGGGCGTTATTCATTTAACGACTACGCATGGTTTAACAATGTGATTAAATTTAAAGATTAGTAGAGAGCTTTATATCTATCATTAAAAACTAAATTGTGTTATATCGACTTCTTATCTCATTAATAATAATATACTGTAATGGCCTATAAGTTTACCGACTACAAAAGGCACCCATCATAAAAAAAAAATCTTCCCTACCTGGATTTAGTTTTTTTTGAACGGAGTACGGTTAGAATGTCGCTAACCTAGATTTAGTATTTAAAACTATACAAATAACTTCCGTTTTAATATCTAACACGTATAACCAAATGACAAAACCATGTAAAATTGTTCCCTACCTGAATTTAGTATTTAAAATTTTCCTTAAACTCAAACATTACCCAATGCCATATTTTGAGGAGAAACATGTCTTAACTTCCCATAAACAACATTCCTAGAATATATAAGTGATAATCAAGCAAGCAAACATCATTCAAATATCAGTACTGCAATGTTGATAAGTGATAACAAAATTGTCTTGTATATAAATATACTGAAAGTCAAATCCATTTATTAAAAGTTTAGAAAGATATTATACTTTAGAGAATGATGACAAGCAAGTTTAACCTAAAGCCGTACAAACCCAAATAATGTCATGTACTCTATACTAACCACAAAAACATTAAAAGACAAATTTGTTATCAACATTGCAATATTATAAAAGGGGAATTCTATTCGCACACCGGCCAATCTATTGGCACACTTTGATATTACAATATGAATCATTTAGGCCTATATAATCCGTATAGGATAGGGTTTTGGAACATGACAGACTGACAGGATTAGCCTTTGTCTGACGGTTGGCCTAGTACGGATCGTATAGGCCTATACGATCCGTATGGTACACCGGTTTTTTAGGTGAAAGTTTAGTGTTTTGGGTGTGTTTATTGGTGTGTGTGTTGTTTATTTTTTGTTTTATGTTTTGTAATTTGTTCTATATTTATATCGTCTCGTGACGTATTGTATTTGTATGATAATTTATCATTCCGTATCGTATCGTATTTGTATTTGTATTATATTTTTATTCGTGACATGTCTTATTATTATATCACTCTGCATGGGAGAATTATCGTATTTTTTCTTAACCTATCGTATTTGTATTTTGTATGATAATTTATCGCTCCGTATCGTATCGTATATGTATTTTGTATTATATTTTTATCGTGTTGTGTCGTATCGTATCGTGACGCACCATAACCGTTTTATACATTATACATAACCAAACCATCGGATCTAAACATTGTAAATAGACTCGTTTAGGCTCGCTTGGTCGATAAGTAAAGCTCGGGCTCGGCTCGTTAGTAAACAAGCTTATTTTTAGGTTCGGGCCCGGCTCGTAAACAAGTTTAAATAAGCTCGGCTCGTTTACTAGACAACTTTAAATAAGGTGCAAATGTTATTAAATATTAATAAAAAGCTAATATTAGACCAAGGCTCGATAAGGCTCGACGAGGCTGGCGAGCTTCACATGTTAGGCTCGAGCTAAGGTTCGATAAATAAACGAGCTTTATTTTAGGCTCAAGCTTGGCTCGGGCTCGATAAGGCTCGGCTCGTTTCAAGCTTTTTTCAAACCGATCCCGAGCAGCTCACGAGTCGCTCGGCTCATTTGCACCCGAGTGTTAGGTAACGGTGTGCTTGCATATGCGCTTAAATTTAGATAATTAGATACATGCTTAACGGCCCACCAACAAGTTATGAGCCCATGTACTCTGGCCCAGAAGCTAGCGAGGCCTAAATAAAGGATCCTAACAACAACCTTCCAGAATTGAATAAATAATAGATAATAGTGAGTTCATCCCCTAAACTCATTGCTTGTCAAATTTTGCACATATTTTTATACACGGCAGTTCAACTAAACTTACCTTCATAACAACACACAATTCACATAACTGTATTTCAGTAATATCTGATTGTGATTTGTGAGAATCAAATTCTCAAAGACAATTGGTAAGACTATTAAGTCTCAAGTAAAACATGTTACTCAACTTAGCAATAATTTTGGTATATACCCAATTTGGTAAAACTCTAAGTGTGTGCTTCTCAGAGCACAAAATGCAATAAATGGTTTTAGAGCGGATTTTAGCTATAAATGGTTTTAAATGGGTTTGGATAGGTGCTGATTCGGATGAGTTCTCGGTTCGTGCAGTCAAAAGGTTATTATTCAAAGGGGCTGATTATAGCGGCAACTATGTGATAAAGTGGTGTAAGTCGATCCCTTGAAGTGTGACGTATTTGCGTGGAGAGCAGAAATGGGAAGAATTCCAACGGGAGCGGCCCTTAGGGAACGGAATATTAATGTAGAGGATTCGAACTGTCCCTTTTGTGATTCCAGCGAAGAGACGGTGAACCGTCTTTATGCTCGTGTGTGATTGCTTCGACAGTTTGGCTTCATATCAGTAGATGGTGTAAAATGGCAGCATTTAATGTTTTTCGGTTAGAGATATTCTGGAGCTTCATAATCATGTGGGGCTGAAAGGTGTGGCTAAGGACGTCTTTCACGGAATCATGATCGTTGGCTGTTGGTGTTTGTGGCAGGCCAAGAACGGGCTCAAGTTCGAGAACAAACAAGTGCATGTGGAAGAGATTATTAGAGAAACTAAATCTTTGGGGTATTTTTGGATTAGAAATAGATTAAAAGGGAGGACCATTTCGTGGTCCGATTGGTGTAATTTTGTATATATGTAGTCTGGTTTGGTGTCTCTGTCCCGTTTTGTGGGTTGGTGGTTTTTAATGAAGTTTACGTTTAAAAAAAAGCTACATATGCTTGATTTACCCGTTATTAATTATTAGCCGGTTTGTTATTATTTAAAACCACCAATTTGTGTTTGATCGCATTCCACACATGGTTATGAGTTGGAAAACACTTATAAAAGATCATTTAAAACCATTTTAATCAACTTGGTAAACAGGTTCTTAATGAACGGTTAAACATTATACTGGCTCTTAATGGTTCAGACCTCTTATCGGTTCAGCACTTACTCATTCATAAGTTGCCAAAGGGCCCCTATAAGGCAATTTCTTGATTTAATTCGGCTTTTGATCATTAGCAATACGGTGCAATGCCGTCGAATATTGGTGTTGCCGTCAAAGTTGCAGTTGTCGAAGATGTCCCTCTGCATTCCTAGTGGGCTATTAAGCCCAAAACTTTTAGCCTCTTTTTTTTTCGTGAGCAGCCCAACAACAAAGTCCACACATGTGTTTTTCCTTTATCAAACCCAAGTAATGCAGCCCATATTGATGTGACACTATCACATACGTTCACTTTGTATCTTAACTAGGTTTTCCCCGTCCGCGTTGCGGGGCACTAAGCCAATTATTTCTCGCACATAACATGTACGTTTGTGTCTCGATTACTGATACATACCACTCATAACATGATGTCAGAAAAAATTGTATCGAGTTAACCAATTAAAACAAAACACTACATTACTTTTGCAAAAAACAAAAAAAAACAAAAAAAAAAAAAACAAAAAACAAAAAAAATGATGGAAAGACTATAATTTAAACTTTTCGGCAAAATTGTAACTTCTCAAGATAAATGAGTGTGTGCCAGACAGCCGTCTGACACGAATAAAAATTATTCCGAGTCAACCAATTAAAATAAACACTACCGTAGTTTTGTCAAAAAAAAAAAAAACTAAAACGATCACATGACTGTAATTTTACACCGGGGGCAAAATCGTAATTTGATAGGGGAAAAAAACAAAGATGATGGCAAAACTGTAAATTTGATCTGAGGGTAAAAACGTAATTTGACTAGGAGGGTAAAAACAAGACCAATGGCAAAACTGTAAATTTAAACGGGGTAAAATCGTAATTTACCTGGACCAATGGACAAGTACCAGGCAGCTGTCTGACTCTATTCCCCTCCATTAAATTTGTATGTATACTAGTTATTGCCACGCTCGCGTTGCGGGGCACCAAGCCAAACATTTCTCTCTCGTAACATGTACGTCTGTGTTTAAGTTGATCTAAAAAAATTAGGTCGAGTCAACCAACTAAAACAAAACACTACCATACTTTTGCTAAAAAAACTAAAACGATGAAAAGACTATGACTTTACACTGAGGCAAAATTGTAATTTTTCATGACAAATGAGCGTGTAACAGGCACCCGCCTGACACGATTAAAAATTACACTGAGTCAACCAATTAAAACAAAACACTATCCTAGTTTGTCAAGAAAAAAACTAAAACGATGGCATGACTGTAATTTTACACTGGGAGCAAATCGTAATTTGACAGGAAAAAAAAAAACAAAAAATGATGGCAAAACGGAATTTGGCTGCGAGGAGAAAAAACAAAACCAATGTCAAAACTGCAAATTTAAACGGGGCAAAATCGTAATTTGGTTGGACGAATGGGGAAGTGCCAGGCAGCCGCCTGACACTATTCCCCTAGAAAAAAAACACTAAAATGACGGCATGACTGTAATTTTATACTGGGGCAAAATTGTAATTTGATAGGGAAAAAAACAAAAACAATGGCAAAAGTGTAAATTTGTTGAAGGCAAAACCGTAATTTGGTTGGGAGGAGGAAAAGACAAAACCAATGACAAAACTGTAAAGTTAAACAGGGCAAAATCGTAATTTGGCTGGACGAATGAAGAAGTGTCAGACAGCTATCTGTCACTATTCTCCTAGAAAAAAAAACACTAAAATGATGACAAGTAATTTTACATTGGGGCAAAACCGTTATTTGACAAGGAAAAAACAAAAAAAATAGCAAAATTGTAAATTTGCTTAAGGCAAAAGTGTAATTTGGCAAGGAGGAAAAAGACAAAACTAATGAAAAAACTGTAAATTTAAACGATGTAACATCGTAATTTAGCTAGACGAATGAGAAAGTGCCAACTGCATTCCCCTACATGAGAAATGTATTATTAGTAAATAGAATTTCTTCGTTACCTATTTAATTATTCATTATTTTTTTTCTTAAAGTTCATTGACGTATAAAAGAGTCTAGGAATTACCATAATCTTTAAAAGCATCGGTCATGAATTACACCTTAGAGTGGATTTTAGCAACATATGCTTAATCAACCCATCATCAATTATCAGTCGGTTTGTCATTAAAATCACTAATTCACATGTGATCACATTCCACACATGTTTATGAGTTGCAAAACATTTATAAAAGATTATTTAAATCTTTATTCATACATGTTAGAGGTAAGATGTTGTCAATATTTTACCCTTCTCATACTCTATCTTAAGTTTACTATTGGTGAGATTTATGATAATGATAATGGTGAATCTAAATCTATTTTTTAAAATCTATTAATTATTAACTATTAACACTAAATTGGTTAGTTATGCTTATATAAATTGATTTACTGGATAAAGCTATCATACTTGATATATTTTTTTTTTAATTTTTTTTTTAATTTTTTTTTAATAGCAAAGCGAAACTTCATTCAAAACTCAATACCACAGTACAAACATAGACCCAGCCAGATGCTGGACTACAAACAGTACAAAAAGAAACAACTTAAAAACAAAATTATAAATTTATATTGAAATCCTACCATTCCCGTTTTGTTATCGAACCATTTTTTGATCTTAACTTCACGCCTTGATAAGATGCCTCTTTTATCTCTTCCAAAACCGTCTGCACCTTTCCTTGCCTTTCATTAAAAACCTTTTCATTCCTTATTTTCCACAGAGTCCACATTGTCTGTATCGCTACTGCATTCATCGCTTTTCGCACTCCTTTTGTCCGTCGGACTTCGCTTATCTCCTTCAGTAGATCCTTCAAAGTTCCATCCATGTTCACCATCGGAATTTTCATCCATTTCGATACCAACTCCCAGGTTCTTTTTGCAAAATTACATCTGAGCAGGATGTGGACTGCAGATTCTTCAGCCGCACCACAAGTTTGCAGACTACATTGGGCAGATTCAAACCCCTATTCCTGAGTGCCACCGTTGTCGCTATTTTTTCCTCAATTGCTCGCCAAACAAAAGTCGAACACTTGCCAGTAACCCAGTTATTCCAGTAAAATTCATATGCTGCTGAGTTCAGATCCAATCGCTGACCAAGAGAGGCTTTCACATCCTTTACACTGAATTCATATTGATCATTATTTCTCCAATACCAGACATCACTTTCGTATGCTGGGAGCTGATTTTGCAGTCGCCCTTTAAGATTTTCCATTTCTTGCTTTTCTACAACATTTGTTGGAGCTCTTGACCACCCCCAATCCCACATTCTTCCCCCATTCAGTATCCTATAATTTTCCTGCACCTTTGTTTTTTTCTTTTCTGCAAGCATGTATATATTTGGGAACTACACTTTCAGTGGGTCATTACCTAACCAAGTATCAACCCAAAAAAGTGTTTTGTCTCCCAATCCCACTGATGAAACAATGGTTAACCGGGCAGGATTAACTCACTGGTCTCGTCAAGAAGGGTTAATCCCTTCCTCTCGAGGATCGCTGGCTGGATCACCGGTGGTTGATCTCCTGCACAAGGAAACAAACCGTGACTCGTAACAAGGAGGATGGGGTGGGGGGTGCTCCTTGTTACCACTCTCCCGCGTGAGAATTAGTAGTTTGCTTGAGAAGCAAAGTAAGATAGTAGTAGTAGTGAGAGAGTTGTGAAGAGATACCTCAAACCTGGTTTGGGGTTGGTATTTATAGCCGAGGAGTGAAGGAGGAGGTGGATGGATAGACTGACGTCATGCTGCACCTTTAGCAGGTGTGTCAGACATGTCGACCGAGTAGGCGACGCCACGTCAGTCTGTCGCTTACGTAGACCTGACAGGTGACTGCCATTGGTTCCACTTGCACTGTGGTGTCAGTCCCACTCGTTTAAGCGTATAGGATGCGTTGCGAGCCGCATCGCTACCTGCGGTAACATCTGATGTTATCGCGTCTCTTGCTTGTGATCAAGAAATACGCGAGATGCGGTGCTGGCCGCATCGTCGCCTGTGGTGACTGTTGCTGTTGTCCAGCTTCCTTGTATTGATAGAAGTGTTCACTGGACGCGGTGCGAGGCCGCATCGCTGTGAATACTTCTGTTTTCATACATCAGATGTGATGCTATGTCGCATCACTCTACCGTTCTCATGTTCCAGGTAAGTCCTCCTTCATCACTAGATAGATTGGATTCAACCCTTGTGTCGACGCGTTCTCGCATGGGCACAAGTAGGTTGTTGGCTGGTGGGGGTTTTGACAAGGGTAATGGTCACTCGCGGTCGATGTTGACGCGAGATCTGGGACCATACTCCTTCAAGTCCCCCCAGTCTAGTGTTGCTGCCACATGCAAGTTGTATGTGGGAGGAGTACTGGACTATGGTGTTTAGAAGGTAGTTTGGAGTCTGGAGAAGATCCTAGACCATGTGGATGGTCTTCGTCTGGAAGGGTCGTTTGACGCCTTTTCCGTACCGGTGAAAATGTTTCGTCTGATGCGAAATTCTCAGCCTTTGGCTGTTTGCCACCTGTTGGTGTGCCGAACCAACTGTGGGAATTAGTTGGAGGAAGTGTACAAACTTCGAACCAATCTCTGAGATGGTGGTTGAAGGTGTGCACAAACTTCGACCCAACCTTTGAAGTGGTGAATGAAGAAGAGAGCATGATGCTCCCATGATTGGATATCTAATGATGATTCCTTTCATGGGGTGTTCATGTTCTTCCCATTAGCTCTCAAGTAACCGCACGTCCTTTGCGGTTACCTCGTTGCTTGACATTGTTGGCCACGGTTGTGGGAACAACGTTGGGTACTTGCGTCATTGTTGGCCATGTTTGGTCGAACAATGTGATTCTGGATAACGGTCAAATAAACATGATCATAGGCATGGTAATGCCTACCATTGTTTATTCTATCCAACTTACAAGTAGGGTAACAAAGTCATAAGCAGACTTGTTATCGTTTGTTCGATCGCTTGTTGTTCGACAAGGGCTCGTATGATCATTTAGGGATCTTGTCCGCATCTCTTCCTTCACGCTCCAATACCGAGGAGTTTTTCCTGGAAGTAGTTTCGTTCCTCGATGTGGAGTTAGTTGTGGCTCTTCCGTAACAACCATTTGCGGAAGCTATGGTTATGTCCGCAGCGACTCATGAGTGTCTGCGGTTTTGCATTCCCATATTCGCTCGAAACGGGTGTGTTGCTCGGATGTGGCTCTTGAAGGTTCAGGAGTCAGGGTTGCTGATGTGCGCCCGCGTACATTCCCTTCCTTCTTCTTGTTAAAGAAGGGGTGCATGCACCCTCTGTGGTTGTGAACCGGACAGGAGGGATTTGAAGCTTGAAGAGAATGAAGGTAATGCGGTTTACCTGTTTATGAGATGCGGTTCAGTCCAAAGAACAACGCTGGTTCTGAGTATCTGACACACCTGACCGGGCTCGTGTGTGTCATTTCCGCATATTCCACGTGTGCTCGTGGGTAGTGCGGTCAGGTATTATACCCCCTTATAGTGTGGAGATATATATTTTTGCCTATTTTTAGGGGTATGTAAAAAAAACGACATGCGGTATGGGTTATGGTGCGGTATACCAGAGAAACCGCATGCCGCTTGTAATTGGATAAGGTAGTCGCTTTTTGTTGCATACGTGGCTGATCTCACGTGTGAGTTGGTGGAAGTTGGTGAGATCTTTCTGGCATGTGCTGAAATGAAAGGACGTTTGCACTGCCCGAGGCATTAAATGCACTGTAGCAAAGAGTGTAAACGTCTCTTATGTCAGGCGCGTGGGCGGCCACGCGCGCGAGATAACCGTCAGCGAAAACGGCGCTTGACACGTGGTGTCGCGAAATTCGTTCTTTTTGAACGTGATGATTCGTTTTCTCCCTCCGCATTAATTGCGATGGGTATATAAGGGGAAACCGTTCGTGGTTTCCCCTCACTTGTTCGAAATTTCAAAAATTTTCCGGTGAGAGAACATTTCTTTGTCTTCTCCGACGATACTTCTTGAACTTCCGGTGAGGTTGAGTTTAGTGTTTCTACTCACGTTCTTTCGTTTCTTCGACATTTCTGATGTCTGAACCATCAAGTCCACATAATGTGGAAGGTGACAACCCGGAGCCTTCATCGCCGGTGGTGGCGGAGGAAGAAGAGGGGGGAGCCGCCGGTGGTGGTTTACCGGTGTTAAAGTGGACCAAGAAGTCCTTTGATCGTCTGATTCTTGATGTCCAAATGCCCCCTGAATATGGGGCCTTTTACCCATCGGAGGGTGACACCGGTGCCGATGCTCCGGCCAGTTATGTGACCATGTGGGCAGACTTTTTTGGTGACTGTAATCTCCGGTTACCTTTGACTGTTTTTGTTGTTGAGGTTTTGGAGTGGTACAAGGTCCACATTTCTCAACTGAGTCCGTTTGGTATGATCCGGATTCGAAATTTTGAATCAACCTTTCGTGCTCTTAGCATAGAGCCTACCGTTGGAGATTTCCGACGGTTTTATCAAATGACGGTGTCCTTGGGGTTCTTTTCTTTCCGTCAACGAGATGGTAGTCCCAAACTGATGACTCCTCCCAAGGGGATGACGAAGTGGAAAATGAAGTTCTTTTACATCAAGGCTGCTGCGATTGTTGCAAATATGACGTTTCGGAATGTGACCGAGACGATCATATCAGAGACCATTGCAGTCCCTAGCATGAAGTCGGTGGAGTGGTTTCCGCAGTTGCAGACCATTGAGTCGGTGAAGCTGAGCAAACACACAGTTGTGGGTGTTGCGCATGATGCTGACAAGGAGGAACAAGAAGTCAAAGCCCGTGGTGCGGGAGAAAAGTGGTGGTACGTACTTTTCATTTGTTTAACTTCCTTATCCCCGTATGCGTTACTGACTTGTGCGTTTGTTATCAGAGGATGCTCCCTTATGGAGGATGTTTGCCCCGGATTTCCAGGGTCAGGTTGAAACAGTTGTTTGTGCGGATGGCGAGGAGGAGTTTAATGTTATCATTCGAGATAACTTCCGGGTGCCTACTGAGGTCGCATTGGCAGTTGAGTTGCCGTGGGGCAAAGGTATATTTAGGAATCCTTTTTTCTTGTGATAACAATAATGGTTGCACTGACTCACCTCTTGGATGGTTTTCATGCAGGTGATCTTGGGGCCTTAGGGGACCCTGACGCGAAGGGTGTGCCTAAGAGGCAAACGGTGAAAGGCGTGCGCTTTCGCCAGAAGAAAATACCGGAGGTCACTGTTGTGCCTCATCTGGTGCCGCAGGCGGCAGGTATCTCTCACTCTTCTTTCCGTAGATACATGGATTATGTGATAGTATCTGATACCCTTGAGGGTTTGGGTACAGCTGCGGGTGGTAATGCTGCGGGTTCACAGTCTGTTGTTGGGAAGAGGCAAGTAGAAGAGACGGCCGCTGGTGCCGGTGGACCGAAATGTCGGAGGTTGCAGTCCAAGAGGACTGGTCCGACACCAAAGGAACCTGCGGTTACTGTTGGTAAGTGTTGTATAGCTTGTCTCAAGTGTTATGTACAACTTGTGTTTTGATAGCTATTTGACTTTGTTTTGCAGAGCTTCAAGATAAAGATTTTTCTATCTTTGATGCTCCGTCGTCACCCCCGCATGCCACGGGTGCGGGTGCGGGTGCGTCTGAGGAACCTTTGACGCCCTTTGTCAAGGTGGTGCCTGGTTCAACCGTGCGAATGGAGGGTACCGCGGAGAAGGTTGCGACCCAGATTTTCGATACCGTTGATTCCTCCAACAATCTAATCTTTCCCAATGAAGGTGATAATTTGGATCTACGGTTTTCGGATACTGTGAGACAAAAGTCTGATGCGGAGGCGCAGAAGACTGATGATGAGCCGCAGAAGTTTTCTGCTGGTGTGAAGGTTACCGGTTCGGGTACCGGTGGTGCGGGTTATGATGGGCCTCCAATTCAGCCTGGGGAGTCTGAATTGGAGTATTATTACCGCACGTATACCCAGGGTCGAAGTACTGTGTATCACCGACCCCCATGGACTGTTATGCAGGGGGATGATATTTCCAATGACCCTTCTGCGTGTAAGGAGATTTCGGGTGGTTTGGGCACCCCCTTTGAAGTTGAACGTGCCCGTGCCGCACCCCGTGAGCTGCGCATCAATCAACTTTCCACCATGCTAGTAGGAAGTTCCATAGTGGCTAACGCCATTTTGGAAGACTACAAGGTGTTAGGCCGCAGAGAGGAGGAAGCTGCTCGCATGCGGGCCGAAGCGGAAGAGCTGGTCAAGGCTGCTCGTGCGGGTGTGGAGCAGCTTGAGAAGGATAGAGCTGCTTTTGAGAAGCAGAAACAGACCTCGGAGTGGGCTGCCACTGCTCAGCTGAAACAGGTTCGTACTCTTGCCAAACTCCTTTCTAATGAACGCAAGAGTTGGAACGAAAAGTTGTCCAATGAGCGCAAGAAGTGGAATGAATCTTGGGCTAAGCAGAATGACAATCTGTTTCGTGCTCGGCAGGAGTTAACGAATGCCAAGGCAGCGAACGTTGCCTTGGGCAAAGAGAAAGCTGCAGCTGAGGCGATTGCAGTTAAAGCGCAGCAGGCAGAGGCCGAGGCCGTAAAGGCGCTTGCAGAGGCCAAGGAAGCGGGGGCGCGTGCTGCGAAGGCCCTTGAGGAGGCCAGAGAGAGAGAGAGCCACTCTTCTAAGGCTCTTGAAGAGGCGAATGCTGAGCGCACCCGTTTGGATAAAGTTGTTGCCAGCTTTCAGGTATGATTCGTTACCTCTGTTGTATATTCTTCTGCCTTTTTAGAATGTTTACTGATGTTTGAGTAAACTGTTTTTTGCTCTTTGAAAGGCTGAGGTTCAGACCCGGGAGGTCGCGGTCACTGACCTCACAGCCCGCATGACTGCAGCGGTAGAGCGGGCCAATGTTGTCGTTGAGGCCAGAGATGCTCTGACCTCTTCGTTTAACCAACTGGAGGCTGACCGTGAATGGATGCGGATGCATGGTATCGCGCATGTATGTATGTTGTGATGTCTGTGCCAAAAGTTGACCATATGCTGACTTTATTATCCTTGTGTTAAGATTGTTCAGGCCATTATGGATGCTCCTGAAACCGCAGCTGGTTTGGACTTGGTCAAGAAGCGTGCTCGTGACGCTGGTTTTAAGGCTGGTTATAGCCGCTGCATTGGTCATATGAATATTATGTCCAAGGGCGGTTATACTGAAGAACGGTCTGAGTTCCATGGTGTGGATACCGAGTCGCTTCTTGACGCGGCCGTAGCCTCCTTTTACGATACGTCCCTTTCTTGCGTGGAGGAATTGGATGACTGTTTGGAGGCTGCGGATTATGTAGATCGGCTTCGGATGCTCTATGCCGATGCGGAAGAGGAAGATCCCGCTGGTGGTGCTGGAACCAGTGGTACAAAATAGGGTTTAGGTTGGCTAGTGTGCCCCCTTTTTGTCTTCCTCTTGTATATGATAGGAACTTTATGTAAATCCATTAAGCATCGCGTGGGTGCTTGAATTTTTTGAATATAAAGTTTTTTGTTCAATTTGTACAAGTGTTTTTAATTCTTGCATGTTTGAACGTATGTATGCGAATCTCTACCCATTGCGAGTGGGGTCGAGTGTACTCCATACTGTTGCGGTATGAGTACGCGTCAATTCCGTTATTTTACCCCGTTAGGGTTTTAGAATTGTGTAAGCTTTGTAAAAACTTATATATCCGGAACTCTACCCATTTGTGAATGGGGTCAAGTATACTCCATACCTTTGTCGTATGAGTACGCGTCAATTCCATTGTTTGCCTTTTTGGGCTCAGGAATTATGTTAGCGTTAACAAAAACTTGTCTATCCGGCCGGATAGATATGCAAGTCTTTTTGCCTTTTGCTGGCCTATTACAATATTTGTGTGTGGTTACCACTTTGTATGGGTATCGCGAATGAAGATTTTGCCAATCTGTTTTTGGGATACCGCAAAGTGGAACACGCATTTGTAATAGTAGTAACAAACAATAATGTATAAAATTGCTTATTTATTTATTTGCCAATGGCCTGCGGCCCGATGTGTTACATAGAAAATGTAGGAACATGGCTTACATATAACAGCGTCGAAGCTGTTGTGCGTTCCATGTTCTTGCGATAGGTTCGCCTTCTAACGTTTGTAATTTGTATGCGCCTTTCCCTAAGACCTCTTTGATGAGGTAGGGTCCTTCCCACTTGGGGGCAAGTTTGCCTGGGCGCTCAGCATTAGATGCTTCGTTGTCGCGTAGGACGTAGTCTCCTGGATTGAAAGTACAAACGCGGACGCGCGTGTTGTCGTACTTTTCAAGTTTGGATTTATATTTGGCCTCGTTGATGGCAGCGTTTTCGCGCCTTTCTTCCAAGAGGTCCAAATTGATCCTGCGTTCCGTGATGTTGTCTAGTTTTTCAATAGCCAACATTCTAGGAGAGGGGAGACCTACTTCCGCGGGGATCACCGCTTCTGAACCGTAGACTAGGCTGAAGGGTGTTTCCCCGTTGCTTGTTTTTGGGCTTGTACGGTGAGCCCATAAGATACTTGGGAGTTCATCGACCCAGCCACGCCTGGCCGTTCCCAACCGTGCCTTGATGCCTTCGACTATACTTTTATTGATACTCTCGACTTGGCCATTCCCTTGCGGGTGTGCTACTGATGAGAATATGTGCTCAATATGTATTTCTTCTAGCCATTTTTGGAATTCGTAGGCAGCGAAGTTGGTGCCGTTATCGGTGACAATGCACATTGGTAAACCGAAACGGCAGATGATGTGTTCCCAAATGAATTTTCTTGTTATCATAGCAGTGGTTGAGGCGAGCGGTTTTGCTTCTACCCATTTTGTGAAGTAATCAACCGCTACTATGATAAATTTGACCGCACCCGGAGCATCAGGGAAAGGTCCCACAACATCAATTACCCATTTCTGAAAGGGCCATGCGGTTGTGACGGGGACTAAGTTGTTTTTTGGCCGCAAAGTTTTTGGAGCATGACGTTGACAGTCGATGCATTTGCGCAACTCTTTGACGGCGTCCAGGTGCATGCCGGGCCAGTAATACCCGACATTCATGATTTTGGCCACTACCATGCGTGGTCCGGCATGTATGCCACATATGCCCTCGTGTATCTCTCGGATGAGGTATGTGGCATCCTGCGGGTTGACGCATCGCAGGAGTGGCCCTAGGTATGATTTTCGGTATAAGATACCGTCTCCCATTTGATAGTGACATGCTTTGTGTTGTAACTTGCGTGCCTCTGACTTGCTTTCGGGAGTCACACCTGATTGCAAATATGCGATAATAGGTCTCATCCATGATGTTGTACCGTATTGAATGACGTTGACTTGGCGTAGGGGTACCGAAGGATTTTGCAGAATTTCGATGCGTATCTCCTTTGCCAAGTGTTGGAAGCTGGTGGATGCGAGTTTTGATAGTGCATCCGCTGACTTGTTTTCACTTCGATTAATATGTCGGATATTGAGCGAAGCGAATTTGGATGTGAGTTGTAGGGCTTGCTCGAGGTAGAGGATCATGATGTCCCTTTTTGCGGCATAGTCGCCGCGTATTTGTCCTGCAACCAATAAAGAGTCGACGTGTGCTTCCAGGTGTTGCACGCCGAGTTTGACTGCTAAGCATAGTCCCGCTAACAGGGCCTCATATTCTGCCTCGTTGTTTGTGCTTTTGAAATCGAGGCGGATTGCATATGTAAGCTCTTGGCCGTCAGGGCTGACGAGTCGCAGACCTGCGCCCGCACCTTCCTCGTTGGAGGCACCATCGGTAAATAGTGCCCATGTTTCTGAGGAAGATGGCGTTGGTGCAGGATTTTGTGCTTCTTCGCATTCTTGGATGCGATTCACCGGTACTTCGGCGGCGAAATCAGCTAAGATTTGGCCTTTAATCGCGGGGCGTAGTTTGTAGTTTATCGTGTGCGCGCCCAGCTCGATTGCCCATTTTGCTAATCTCCCAGAGATGTCAGGTTTGGATAGGATCGGGCCGATCCTGTAATTGGTTAGCACTGTGATGACATGATTTGCGAAGTAGCGTCACAACCGTCTTGAAGCTTGCACTAAGGCTAGCACCAATTTCTCCATTATTTAGTATCTCGTCTCTGGGTCGTTGAGCATCTTGCTGATGTAATAGATGGGTGTTTGAACCCCCTCCCGCTCTACTATCAATACCGCACCCACCGCGTTGTCCGCGGCGATAGGTAAAATATGAGGGGCTCATCCTTGCGTGGTGCGGTTAAGGTTGGGAGTTGTATCAAACACTCCTTCATTTCCCGGAAAGCGTTTTCAGCCTCTGCGGTCCACTGGAATTGTTCTTTCTTTAAACAGTTCCGCAGGGTCTTGATGAAAGGATAAGACTTAGCTGCATGGTTGGCTAAGAATCTGTTGAGTGCTGCTAGCCTGCCGGCTAGTCGTTGCATCTCTTTCATCGATGAAGGCGATGGCATGCGCTCGATCGCCTGAACTTTCTCCGGGTTCACCTTGAATCCATCTTTAGTCACGATGAACCCAAGGAATTTGCCTTCTTCCATTCCAAACGAGCATTTCCCTGGATTGAGCTTTATGTTAACGCTTCGCAGAGTCTGGAATGTTCTTTCAATGTCTGTGAGCATGGTATCTTCCTCCATGCTCATGACGACTAGGTCGTCCATATAGATTTCGACACTTTTGCTTATTTGGCCGCGGAAAGTGTCGTTCATCAGCTTTTGATAAGTTGCGCCTGCGTTGCGCAACCCAAACGGCATTTTTGTATAACAGTAATTCCCGGTGGGAGTGCGGAATGCTGTTTTGTCTTCATCCTTGACTGCCATTTGTACCTGATGGTACCCTTTGTAGCAATCGAGGAAACACTTCCATCTGAATGGTGCGAGATTATCGACTTTTTCGTCGATTTCTGGAAGCGCGTAACAATCCTTGGGGCAGGCTTTGTTAAGGTCTTTGTAATCGACGCACATGCGCCAGCCCCCGGATGGTTTTTCTACCATGACTGGGTTGGATAACCAAGTCTGGTATTTAACTTCCCGCAGGATGCCTACGGAGAGCAGTTCTTCGACCTGCTCTTGCATCGCCTGATTTTTAGCGGACCCAAGGTAGCGTTGGCCTTGGATCACCGGCTTGATACCTGGTAAGGTATTCAAGTGATGTTGCGCTATATCACGTGGGACCCCGGTCATGTCCGCGGGTGTCCACGCGAAGATGTCTTGGTTCCTGAAGAGAAGCTGCTTCAGGTGCGCTTTGGTGGTCGGGGACAAGGCGTGACCCAATGTGACCTTCTGTTCTGGGTATCTCGCGTTGAGAACCCATTTTTCTGGTTGGTCATTGGGAGTAGGCCTTGCGAGCTTGGTCGGACGTACTTCGTCCGACATCATGACGTCCCTGCGGGCATAGATTATCGCGACCCCTGATTCGGTTGGGAAACCGACCGCAGAGTGGGGGACGGATGTAATCATATTGAAATCTCCTTGGGATTCTCTCCCAAGGAGTACGTCATATCTGGAGGTGTGAGGTAAAACCATGAAGTTTACCTCTTCTGTTATTGTGTGCCTTCCGCTGGTAAGACGCACAGGAAAAGTGATCTGGCCTAGGGGAAAGACGGTTTCCCCTGCGAACCCGGCCAATGGATAATCTACTACTTGCAACCGATCTTTGTCCTCCTGGCCGAACTGGTTGAAACATTGTTCGTAGATTATATCAGAAGTACTGCCCGGGTCAACGAATAGACGCTCGGTGCAGTAGTATGCCAGTTGGCCTGAAATAACGTCGGCGCGCCTATCGCGCGGTCCACCTTGGACTTTTGGGAAGACGACTTGCTCGTCTTTCCAGTCATTGTCCGGCCTTCTCGCCGCTTTGCGCGGCCTACCTTTGCCTCCGTTGATCATGTGGGTGGAAGCGACGTACTTGGTTCTCTTCCCGGAGGATGTAACTTCGCCATGAGGGGTGATGCGCTTGGTGGGTTTTTGTCCACCTGGCAAAAGATGTTGCAGTTTCCCCTCTTTTAAGGCCCGCTTAATCTCCAGCCGGAGACTGATGCAGTTGGTGGTGGTGTGGCCCGAGTCCTTGTGATAGTCACAGTAGAGTGTGAAGTCCTGATTTTTCTTGGACTTCATTGGTTGGGCCGGTCGCAAGAATTGCGGGTCTGTAAGAAAGACCTCGCTTGGCGACATGGTGATCTCGGTCCAGTTGCCGTCCCGAGAATCTTTCTTTGGTGCCCGGTTGTCCCGTTGAGGACTGCGTTTCCTCGGGTCAAACGGGTTGGTCCGCGGGACATATGGTTTGGAAATATCGCTATTCCCTATGTCCCGGTTGCGTTTATTGTTACGCTTGGACCCTTGGTTGGAAGTTTCGGCCTGGTGTTCTGCCTTTGCCATATGCGGCTCGAGGGACCGCTGTGTCTGGGCATATGTCTTGACTGCGGCCATGACATCTTCCCATTTTTTAGGCAAGCCTTCTTTGCCGGAGATGGTCATAACCATCTGCTTATCCTTCACGGCCTTGATGAAATGGTTCCGTGCCATTTGATCTGCCACGTCGCCTATTTCTAGGCACTCTTTATTGTATCTAACAACGAATGCTTCTAGGGATTCGTTGTCTCTGCGCCAGATATTCATGACGTCCAATGAGTCACGCGCGTGACGTCGTTGCTGGCTGAAATGAGCGAGGAACTTTGCATGAAAGTCCTCGAATGAGGCCAGTGATGCCACTGGCAAAGAATCGAACCAAGCCCTGGCCAGACCCGTAAGGGTCTGGGGGAAAAAATTACACCAAGTGGGTTCGTCCCACTGGCCATTGCACCCTGCGCCTATGAAAATGTTCATGTGGTCGTCCGGGTCGGATGAACCACTGTATTTCCCAACGTTGAATGGGAATTTTGTTGTGGTGACATGGGCGTGGGCTATTCGCGGGGCGAATTTGGAGTTTTCGGTCGCAGCCTTTGGTCTGTAGGGTTTATTCTCAGGGCGCTTTGCAGCCCTGAGGTATGTACTGCGGGGGTGAGTGGGAGGAACATAGTTGCGTCCTCCCGGTCTGCTGCAGGTATCATGCGAATCCCCACAATATGTACGGTCGTCCGGGTCGGTACGACCATACCCTTCGGTGTATGGTTGTGGGCCCAACCGGCTCTGAATTCTAGAGCCATGTTGGGATGCGGATCGTTGCCTGTCCTCAACGTAAGGACCTAGGCGAGTATGCACTGGTCCCCTGGTGTGGGACCCGTATGTGGAATCGTCCTCGTTGATTGTGTGGACCGAACAGTAAGATGATCCGCGGTCTTCACGTCTGCTTCTCGAAACTGGATGTGAATGCGCCCTGCCTTCGTATTGTAAAACACGATCGGCAGGGGTGTGCGGTGCTGAGGTCGGCCCAGCTTGTATTTGCGCTTCCGCACAAGCGCGGTTGTATGTTGCGGCCAGCAGGGTGGCCTGCTGGTCATACCAGGTGTGGGGGTCCATGTTCGGGGGGATCACAGATGCGTATTGTGATAAGTCATGTCCGAACGTTAGGGATGGGCCCCTTTGCGTTGATGTGCCGATATGGCCCGGATTTGGGTCCGGTGGGGCAGTCCCCGTATTTCCTGTGTTGGTGGGGAGTAGATTATCCCCGGTAGTATTGTTTTGGTGATCAGTCATGATTTTGAGAGAGGACTAAGGATGATCGAAAAAGTGCTAAGAGTAGCGGTGGGCGCCAATGATGAAACAATGGTTAACCGGGCAGGGTTAACTCACTGGTCTCGTCAAGAAGGGTTATTCCCTTCCTCTCGAGGATCGCTGGCTGGATCACCGGTGGTTGATCTCCTGCACAAGGAAACAAACCGTGACTCGTAACAAGGAGGATGGGGTGGGGGGTGATCCTTGTTACCACTCTCCGGCGTGAGAATCAATAGTTTGCTTGAGAAGCAAAGTAAGATAGTAGTAGTAGTGAGAGAGTTGTGAAGAGATACCTCAAACCTGGTTTGGGGTTGGTATTTATAGCCGAGGAGTGAAGGAGGAGGTGGATGGATAGACTGACGTCATGCTGCACCTTTAGCAGGTGTGTCAGACATGTCGGCCGAGGAGGCGACGCCACGTCAGTCTGTCGCTTACGTAGACCTGACAGGTGACTGCCATTGGTTCCACTTGCACTGTGGTGTCAGTCCCACTCGTTTAAGCGTATAGGATGCGGTGCGAGCCGCATCGCTACCTGCGGTAACATCTGATGTTATCGCGTCTCTTGCTTGTGATCAAGAAATACGCGAGATGCGGTGCTGGCCGCATCGTCGCCTGTGGTGACTGTTGCTGTTGTCCAGCTTCCTTGTATTGATAGAAGTGTTCACTGGACGCGGTGCGAGGCCGCATCGCTGTGAATACTTCCGTTTTCATACATCAGATGTGATGCTATGTCGCATCACTCTACCGTTCTCATGTTCCAGGTAAGTCCTCCTTCATCACTAGATAGATTGGATTCAACCCTTGTGTCGACGCGTTCTCGCATGGGCACAAGTAGGTTGTTGGCTGGTGGGGGTTTTGACAAGGGTAATGGTCACTCGCGGTCGATGTTGACGCGAGATCTGGGACCATACCCCTTCACCCACTTTACTTCTCAAATTTGTATTAATATTAATACTGTTTTTCGAGAAATCCTTTGCGATCTCGCCGATATTTTTCCATACTCCCGTCATAGACTTCTTGAACGGGATCGATTCCACTTTTCTGTTGCTCGCATGAATTGACGTGATGACTTTAACCCATAGATTATCCGGTTCCATTTTAAATCTCCACCACCATTTTGCTAACAAAGCTAGGTTCATATCTCTAATGTTCCCGATCCCGAGGCCACCAAAATCCTTGGAAGCTACCACTCGTTCCCATTTAACCCATCTGATTTTATTGATGATATTGCTCCCACCCCATAGAAACTTTCTTCGAATACCTTCTAATACCTTTATAACTCCACATGGGCACTTATAAAGTGAGAGGTAATAATTCGGTAAACTACCAAATACAGATTTCACCAGAATTATTCTCCCAGCAAATGACAATGTTTTCGCCTTCCAATTTGTAAGTCTTTTGTTAAACATATCAATTACCTCCTTCCAATTCACTATCCTGTTCATATTTGCTCCTACCTTTAAACCAAGGTACACAAAGGGGAATTTTCCCGCCTTACAATTAAAAATTGAAGCCATATTTTCCACATCCCCATCTATCATACCCACCCCGAATAAATGACTCTTTCGTGAGTTTACCTTCAGCCCCGATATTAGATAGAATTGTTGGTGCATGCATCTGTCGACTTCGTCTTGTATCGAGTCTTGCATTGCTCATGGCACGAAGATCGAGAAAACAAGATATCAAGTAATTCCGCTTGTAAAGACTAATTCCGCTTGAAGAGTTGTTATGTAATTCCGCACGGAATTACATAGTAATTCCGCTTGAGTCTTGTAATATCGTTTGAATGTAATATCGTGTGAAGTTGTAATTCCGTTTGAGCTTGTTTCAAGCGGAATCATCATGCCTATATATAGAGGTCATTCCGTGTCATTTGAAACGGAATTAGGGTTTGAGTTTTCCGACGGCGAAGCTCTGTCGAAGTGTCGTCTTGCTGTAAAACTGTTTCAGATCAATATAAACGACAGTTAAAGTGTATATCTAGCTGAATTCAACTCATCATGTCTGTTTCCGCCTTTCATGTTGAGTGAACACCTCTGATCGACTCGTTTCGGGTCCGACAACGATCCTACATGTGGTATCAGAGCTCAGGAGGAGGAGTTCTGCCATTTTCAGCTTGATTTCATCTCATTCTCTTATTTCTACACCTTCTTTTCTCAATTGAACAAGTGTTCACAGTTAAAATGATTTGAATTTCATATATTACAAGCAAAACAGTGTTTTAATGAATCCTTGAAAGAGTTGGACCATAATTCAATCTAAAACTAACAAAATTTGTAATTCCGTTTGAAAATCAGTTCGGATATGCTGACGTCATCTTAATTCCGCGTGGATTTAAGTCTTAATCTCGCACGGAATTAACACATTTGGATAATCTCGTTTGAAAACATTACTAATTCCGCACGGAATTAGTAATTTCGTTCCAAAATTTAATTCCGTTTGTACTTGGTCCCTAATTCCGCTCGAAATTAGATTTCGTTTGAACCGTTCAAACGAAATTAAGTAATCTCGCTTGAATCTTTAATTTCGTTTGAAATTGTTGTTTCAAGTAATCTCGCTTGGAAGTAATTTCGTTTGAACAGTGATTTGTATTGATAAACGTGTTACAGAATCATGAGTGAAGAATTTTACAACGCATTTGCCACATCCCCGACTACTCTGGCTACCATTGCTCAAAACATGAAGTTGGAAAATGAGACTGGAACTACGCAAAAACCCCCAAAACTAATGAGCATTGAGGAGTATTACGGTTGGAAAGATCGATTTGAAAACTGGATTTAAGCTAATCATTTGAGATCTTGGGAGTGTATTTCGAAGAAATATGTACTACCATGTACTGAACCGCGAACTGAAAAAACGATCTCTGAGTTCAATGACAAAGAACGAGAAATGTACAAAGCTGAAAAGATGATGATTAGTCTACTTCAGCAAGCTATTAAAGAAGACATCTTTGTATTGCTTCAACATGACAAAACTTCAAAATCAATTTGGGATACTCTTAAAACCAAATTTGAGGGAAGTGAAAAGATGATTAAGAGTAAAAAGGCACTACTTAAGAAAGAATTTGATCTCTTCACAAGTTTGCCAGGGGAAGATACAAAGAAATTGATTGAAAGATATTGCCACTTAGTGCGTTCTATGTCATTGTTAAGCATAACCAAAGAACAAGAGGAATGGGTCGACAAACTAGCTGGCGCTTTGCCTCAGAAAGAATGGGGTACATTTTTGATGATCTTAAAGAACACCGGAGAATATGATGGTTTGACGATTTCTCAGTTCATCGAGAAGATTGAGGGTCAAGATCTTGAACAACAAAAGATTGCAAGGATGAATAATCCGAGTGGTCAACAAGATGTGAAAATGTATTACAAAGGCAATGTTCAAGAGGCTGAAAGGAGTCCGAAGATTCAAATTGTGTTTAGTGCTGGAGACTTATCTGGAACTGTTGAACAAAGTCCAAATAGCAGCAGTGGTTTTTCTTCATACCCAAGTGTTAATCCAAAGAGTTCAACTTCAAGTTTTCACTCTCAAAGTTCAAAAAGTGGGAATGGTTGTGTGATACAGTGCAACATTGCATTGAATCTTCCAGAGGGTCAAAGTTTTTCTGAAGAAATTGCAAAAGAGCACATGTCATTGACTGTGCTACAATCCTATGAAGGTTTGGTTGCAGGGAGGATCGGAAATCCTATGCTTACGAAAGAGGATTACGATCAGATCGATGCTGAAGAAATGGAGCTCATGGATATCAAATGGTGCTTAGCTTGTGTCTTGAGAAGAGCTGAAAAGTTCAAAATGATTACAAGAAGAAATGATTTTCTGGATGCACATGTTTCTACTTTAGGTTTTGATAAATCTAAACTTACTTGTTTTCGATGCAGGGAGAAAGGTCATTTCAAGAGGGAATGCAAAAATCGAGAAGCAAGTGAAGCAAAGAATCCATTCGGAAAAGATGATTACTATCGGAAATCCATATATCAACAAGTCACTCAACAACAACAAGAACCACAAGTGGCTCATGGTAGAAAAGTAATAGAAGATTCCTCAAAGAGAGCATGTTTGGTGAATCAAGAAAATTTCAGCTGGGATAAATACATTTCAGCCGACAACAAAGCATGCCTAATCAATCAAGATGATGAAAAGTTACCAGAAGGATTTAGCTGGGATATGTTTGTGGATGAGAATGGGGAGTTTAAAGCTTTCATTGCTAATATTGTAAAAGAACCAGATTTGTTTACAGAATGGATGAAAGTGGTTGGTGTTGAGCGAAGAAGAAGAGTCTGTTTCATCAGATGAAAGTTCAGAAAGAGCAACTGTTTTTGATCAAACACCATATGATTCTAGTTTTTCAGATGATAGTTCTGAAAAGTCAATAGATTTTGATTAATCACCAACTGATGACAGTGGTGATGATGAGGAAGAAAGACATATTAATGTTGCAAAAACTCATCTATCTCCTGAAAGTTTTCAATTTTATTTTGCAGATCGCTTGGAGAAACTGAAGGAGAGACGAGCAGCAAAAGAACAAAAGAAAATGAAGTGTGAAAGTGTTGATTAAAAAGAAGAGACTGTTCAAAATGAAGAGGTTAAAATTGTTGCTGAGGAGATTGAAGCTGAAAAAGTGATTGAAGTTGAGAAAGTTGTTGAAGTCGAGAAGATTGTTGAAACAGAAAAAATAGTGGAAGTCATCAAGCCTTGCTTAAAGTGTTTAGAACCTTGCAAACAGTGTGCAGAAAAGATGAGAAATTGGCTGAGTTTGAGAAGATGAAAGAACAATTACTATTCAATCTCAATTATGTGAAAGAATCATATGATGTGCTAAATAGAACAGTAACTGGTCTTCAAAAGACAAATTCTGAAAGAGAAGATGCATTGACCATGATGAATGCTGTGATGATGTCGAAGCAAAAAGCCATAAATCATTACATTGAGGAATGTGCCAAGCTGAAACAAGAGTTGGAGACTGAGAAAATTGAAAATGAAAGAATTAGAAGACTGTTGCAAAGTTATTCTAGTTCTGACTATCTCATTGACCGAATTTATCCAACTGTTGTAGGTTTTGAAGCATTCCAAGAAGAAAAACAAAAGAAGAAGGATACTGGTAAGAAACAGAGTGTTAGCTATAACAAGTGTCCGCCACCAATTTGGGAAGGGTATTCTCCCAGAAAACCAAATGAGGAGCAAGTCGAAAAAGCAGTCAATATAACGTTAAAATCCGAAACAACTGATGGTTTACCAGAAAACATTGACGTCACGTTTACATCGTCTAACACTGATCATGAGTCTGAGTTAATAAAAAAGGTGGTCGATCAGGTGTTAGATACAGATGAGGAGTCTGAGTCAAAGTCCGAGTCTGGAAGCTCGAGTTCGTCAGTCAACAGTCCAAAACCGTCGGTTAAAAGGGTTTATAGTGAAGAGTTTTTGCTATCAAAATCTAATTTGAATGAGGAAACATTTGAAGTTGCATATACTTTGAATGATTCTGACAAATTATATTCTGATAAAGAATTTCCAATAAGAAGTGTTTGATTTGAAATGATTAAACAGGTTTTCAAATTAACAGAAATTAATATTTCTAAAATAAAAGATTTAAATCTTAAAGCAAAACCTAAAAAATACACTTCAAGAGTTCAACAACGGTTAAACAAGAAAAAAGGTTACAGTTCTGGTTCTGGTTTTCAAAAGAAACCAAACCATAACGGTAATTTCAAAAAGAAAGATTTAGGTTTCGTTCCACCTGAAAATTATAAATACGAGAAAATTTCTAAAACAAATACAAAATTTGTTTCAGGGACAAGCTGTGAAGAGGAATCAAAAAGCTCATTCTTGAAACAATCAAACAGAGAATTCATTATCGAGAAGCAAGAGAGAATGGGGACTGGAGTTTTTCATAGAAAGGAGACCAGAACCTGTTACAAGTGCAATGAGTTTGGTCACATTGCATGGAACTGCTCTCAAGCTATAAAGACAAAACAGGAAGTCTCTAAAAAGCTCAAAGAAAAAGTTGTTGAGAAAAATGAACCACCAACTGAAAAATTCAAAATTTTTGACAATTCAACTTATAAAGTTGGTGAATGTTCAAAGAAAAATTTTTACAAAAGGAGAGCCAAAGACAACCAAATGTGGGTTGTTAAGAAGTTTTCTGAGAAATTCGGCGATGAATCTGATTCCACAAAGTCAGAGGAGCCACAGGTTGAGGTTAAAGAAGAAAATTCAGTACCTGCAGTGGATGATGTTAATTTTCCACCATTGAAGGCTGAAATCTCAAATCAGTTCTATTATGAGAAAAAAGAATTTGATGTTGAGAAAGCGTTTAATGGAAATGTGAAAAAGATTTTTGGGAAAATGATTGAGGGTAAAGTTCAAGGGGTTAAAGATTTTTATGCTACAAAGAAGGTGTAAGATCGTATTCTGACCCGAACGAGTCGTTCAGAGGCTTTCTCCTTGGTTTCAGGTGCGGAATTACAAGAAACTAAGGTAGAAACAGCAGGCAAATCACTTTAACTACTTGTTTTACTAATATCAGACGTTTATAGCTCAAATCTCGCACCGGCAAAGCTTCGGCACGTTTTCTACAACTGTTACTACTTGCTCTAAATCAGATCGCTAATAAGGTATATATAGTGTTTGGGAACCGCTTATTGGACAGGCCCAATAAGCGGTCCACACATAATGTCACAAGAGCGGTCCACATATGTTGACCAATAAGCGGTCCAACCATGTTCACTTGAGCGGTCCGTGACTTGTCATATGAGCGGTCCAAACACTAAACGGACCTAATGAGCGATCCAACTATATACAACCTATACAAATTCACATTCTCATATTTACAATCATTTACAATCATTCCTATTCTAAAACTCTAAGACTCGAACGAAGATGTAGTCGACAGACAACTGCACCAACAGAAGGCAACTTATAACCCAACTAAAGCAGATTTAAGATCACCCAAGGCTGGTCAGGCTTGGGTGGATATTTTCTTTACTTGAAAAACCTGACTTGCCGGAGTTCCCAACTTTGTAATCGTGGAACATGAATCGGCATCTTTCTTAAAAATTGATTGATTGAATGAATCTTAAACATTGTTAAATTTACAGGTTGTGAATTGCCGGAGCTCTCAGGTTGGTAAGTGTAGAGCAGGAATTGGCATATTTCTTGGTATTTGGGTTTGTGAAACATCAACCTACAAGTGGTTGATGAATATTTCTACAAGTGGTAAATTAGGGACATTAAATTGTACTTGATTTATCTTTCATACAAGTGATTGATGGTTATTCTTACAAGTGGTTTAAAGAAGAACAATATGATGAACCCCTAACCTACAAGTGGTTTAAAATCAACTAAACTTATTTTCTGGAAAAATCATTTTGATTAAAACAAACTTAAGTGTTTTGAAATCAAATTGAGAAAATTGTTTGTTGTAAGGGGGAGTTCTGATTGTTTATGCCAAGTGGATGGAGATTTGAAGCTTAATACATCAGTTTGTCAATTTCTGTACAGTTTATTTTCAATTTCTTTAACTGTTTTTGAATTTTAGGGGGAGTAAGAAATTTCAGAAAATCCAAAAACATTAGAAAAATTTGAAAAATCCAAAAACATGATAAAACCAGCAAAAGCCTAAAACATTGAAAAATTCAAAAATGAGTTTTGTTGTGAAAAGAGGAAATGATAGGACATAAGTGGACTGTCACAACACGCTAAAGATTTGGAAAGTCAAAGAGTGATAAATGATCTCTCTAAGGATATGTCATTAGGTTTTTACTCATTTAGTAGATTGTTTTCGAGATATAAACATAAATACAAATGCTTACTTATCTCGTGGGGAACATCTCTCGGATATATGGGTAACCCCCAAAATCTTGGTTGAAAGATTTTCTGTTTCTGACATACTAGGTCTTTGTGCGTGGTGATATTTGGGATATTATACCAGGACTTCTGATTTTGCGAAAGCAATAGCATAGTCCTCGTATAATGCTTTGCATAAGCTTTAATCTTTAAAGCCAGCCCTCTGCTAAAAAATTGAGAAATATCGAAAGATACGTATCAATGGCAGTTGAAGAAAAGATCCTCAAACGGGACACACCTAAAGTCGAGCCGTCATCTCTCTGCTGAACGGAAGTTCTGACCTGAGCTCTCACGGTTTTGCATTTACCCGTTTACAGATATTACTAGTGTACATTCACCTGTAAGACTGAATATATAAATCTGGATACGGGAGTATATTCTGAGGTGGGACACGCGAATAAGTTCAAGTAACTAAAACATTAATCTCGTATCTCGAAACAGTTGAACTTTGTGTGAAAATTTAAGTGGATCAGTATACTGACAATCTACGTGAATCATTTAGAACTTAAAATGTCTAAAGCCTAACGGTGTTGGTGATTTGTTTCATTAACTGATATGATCCTCTTACACAAACTCGCAAAAAGATTGTCTGTATATATTTCTTTACTGCATTTCATCAAAATCAAAAATCAAAAAAGATTTTAAGTGTGTTTTAGCATAAAATTTTGAAAAACTCAAAAAGATTTTCGACAACTGATGATGAATAGCTGATTTTCAAAATTCCAAGTGCTAAGTATGATGAATATTTTGTGAGGGGGAGTTTGTGTTTTTAAAACGATAATATCTTGAATGATTGTTTTCAAGAGGTTCATCAGAATTTCTTGTTGAATTTAAAAGAGAGTCTGAATGTTAAATTGTTAAATTTGTGAAATTTATTGTGTGGAAGAGGATGTGCAGGAACCAGGTCACGATCCTGATTCTGTGAAAGCCAGAATACGATCCCAGCAAATTGAAAGGGGGAGTCTGAAGACATTCGAGAAAAGGATTTGTTCGAGAGGAGTGTGTTGGTGCAGAGGGAAAAGAGAGCAGACAAACTGATAAAGACTGAAGACGTTGAAGACTCGACACTTAAGACTCGTCAACATCTGAGGGGGAGTCTGTTGGTGCATGCATCTGTCGACTTCGTCTTGTATCGAGTCTTGCATTACTCATGGCACGAAGATCGAGAAAGATATCAAGTAATTCCACTTGTAAAGACTAATTCCGCTTGAAGAGTTGTTATGTAATTTCGCACGGAATTACATAGTAATTCCGCTTGAGTCTTGTAATATTGTTTGAATGTAATATCGTGTGAAGTTGTAAAAAAATTCCGTTTGAGCTTGTTTCAAGCGGAATCATCATGCCTATATATAGAGGTCATTCCGTGTCATTTGAAACGGAATTAGGGTTTGAGTTTTCCGACGGCGAAGCTCTGTCAAAGTGTCGTGTCACACCCTATTTTCCACGTGTCACCGGTGGGCCCGGTGGGGAGTATCGTGACGTAATTGATATCATCATAGTCAAACAACACAACATATAAATGCACAGCGGAAGCAAAAGATAGATTTATTTCAACTGAATAAATTGTAATGTTTAAGTATCACAAAACAGTTGAAACAGATCCACAGGCGGATCAAAATAAAAAGGAAAATTGTTCAACAAACTTTGACATCTAAAGCTTTCGAGACTTGAGTAATGATGCCTGGAGTAACCAGCCTATTTCGTCTAGTACCTCCACTTTAGCCTTTTTGGAAAATACGTCAGTTTACACTGGTAAATACAACTTAACTGACTCATTTTGAAAAGAGGTTGAAAATTGATTTGAATGCCCTTCGGCAAAAATATTTTTATAACTTGGGACAATTAAAATAATCTTGTATACAGTTTTACTCGTTTGTCGTCCATTAGGGCCGGTTTATAAGGCCGGACTTAAGCTAACTGACATGCCACAGGTATAATGCCCACAATGTAGATTCCTTTAAGTGGGATACCAGTTTTTACATAATGCATCTGTCAGGTGTACGCCTACACCCCGTGCTTAGGTCGTGGCCATTTCTTTGAATGATGCCAAGGATATCCGGGACATGGTCATTTAACCCCCAAGGGCCATACACCAAATAATACATATCAAACAGGTTATGTAAATACATCAATCACAATACGATTTAAATGACTACATACACCTGACCAAGCGGTACTTTTATAGTACCGTATCCCAAGCCCGTATAGGGAAAATAAGTTAAGGGTATTTACTTGAGCAAAGTATAAATCAAATACAGCAAGTGCACGTAGCTTTTACTGGGCTCCTAATCTGGAATGAAGGTTTTTAATAACCTATTAGAATCCTAACGGGTCTTTAATTAAGTTTAGACTTAGACCGGTTAGTTTTCAAAAGGAAGATACGGTTCAAACGCATGATAAAGCGAGGACCGTTTCAGAATGTGGTTTTGACCCGACAAGCTTGCGTGCTTGTTTAATATGGGTAACTTAAACACATTCTGGATTTTGAGACAAAAACGATATGGTCTGGCCCGTTCGGCTATTATATGCAAATTAATTACATACGCCGCTCCGAACGCGAAAAGTGCGTAACGGGTAACCAAATGAGTCATATGCAAGTTTCCTAAGTTAATATGCCTTAAATATGTTGTGACATCAGTAAGATATCTTCTATTATGCCCCAAATGTATTTAAACTCAAATTATGCCTCGTAAGGGCATTTTGGTCATTTAAATGGTTATAAAAGAGTTTAAATATAATTCTGAGTTTCGAATCTGACATACTCAGTAAAAATACTTAATTTACTAAGTTACATCAGTAGGGTATAACCTATATGTGAAATTTATCATTTCTAACCATACTATGCACCGAAGGGGCATTTTGGTAATTTCACTTAAGGTTTAAAGGTTAAAACTGGAATTCTGAGTTTAAAATTTTTGCTTACTGATAAAGTATAGAAATTTACTTAAAACATCAGTAGGTATCAAGTCTTATATATCCAATATGGTTTTAATACGTACTATGCGTTTAAAACGCTTAAAAACGCTTAATATGGCGATTTTGAGCTATTTCCGGGTTCTTAAAGGAAAGCTGATATTTTTACTATTCCAGAAGGCTTAAAATATTCTATTTATCATATTAGATCAGTAGAAAAAGGTTTGGTATCAAAAGGTTTGGTAAACTCATTTTATAGCTTAAAAGGGTAAAACCGACAACTACCGAAATAAGCTTGGAGCTCTAGGTTATGATCAGCCTAAAAATAAATAAAAATCTCCAAAAATCCCAAAATATTATTTTACATCAGTAGGTATAAGGTTTGGTATCAAAAAATTGGGTTTAGATAGGGTATATGCTAATTACGCCATTTAATTACTAAAAAGTTTTCTAATTACGCTAATGAGCATAACTCTTAATCTAGACCTCAAACTGATGTCAAATATTAGGTACAAGTTTATAAATCAGTACCTAAGGTCTCTAATCTTTTACATTTTCAAAATTCATGTTTTAAGGTCATAAGGGCATAATAGTCAACATTTAAGCATTTAACGGAATCATGCATATGAATTGGATAACTAATGAACCAAGTTGTGTAATCACAGAGGGTTATACTTATAGGTAACTTGGTCCTAATAAGGCTCTAAGGCATTTCTAAATCATGCTTAAACGGGTCAGAACTGAAAGTCAAAGCAGAAGTCAAACTATGCGACTTTCGGTCCCAAACCGAGCCTAAACTGAAAATTGTCAAGTTGAACATGTTTAGACATGTTCTTACATTAATTACCAAGTTATATTAATGACAAAACAGGTTGCATAGCCTTTACATTGCTAATTATGCATTTATTTGAAAATAGGCTTCCTGTTGACTTTTTATAATCAAGTTTGACTCGACAATTGACCTAGTTAGAGTGGGAATCAGAGGGTGCCCTTTTAAGGGTTTATTGCCCACATAATTACCAACTCATAGGAAATTTCAATTTGGAATTTGACTGGAGAAATTAAGATTAATGACGAAGTCAAATCTTAATTATGACGGTTTGACTTTATGCTAATTAACTAAGCAAAACTGAATTAAAGGAGGTTAAGCATACTTACAATAGTCCTAAGCACGACTAATGATCACTATGGATGAGTCTTGAGCTCCAGGAACCTCCAAGAAGTGAGTGGTGAAGTTTACAAGTGAATGAGCAATGAAGAACCCAAATTCATGGCCCTTATATAGGTTTCTAGATGCAATTTGATCATGCCAAACAAGTCTATGAATGAATCCAGATGATTACAAGTGTCCCTAGACCTTTTAAAACCATCAAACAAGCTCCAGGTATTGAAAACAACCCTTATAAGTCGGTTAAATGGACTGAACTGGCAGATGTGATGAATTTCTGATTCTGGGGGACTCTGGCGGCCCGCGTAAGGATCCATCGGGACCTTACGCGCCCTGTGTGAGTGTCTGATCCGGTTACAAAGTTTCAAATATTGCACATTTGGTCCCTGGTCCTTCCAAACTTGATTTTAAGCTCATTTCTTGCACTTTAAACCCCCAAACTTGACTTTTAAGGACCCCAAGTCATAAACCAACTTTGTTAAGTCCCCGGTTATTCATACGTTCACCGAAAAGTCTTAAATTTCAACGTTGACGCTTTTAACCCCCCGTATACGAACAATGTCATAACTTTCTCATACTTAATCGAAACCTTGTGAAATTTTTATCACACATTTTAGTGAGTATAATTTATCATTACAAAGCTTCAGGTTTGCTAAAAGGTCACTCAGAGGTATACTTTAAACATGTTAACACTTTTAACCCCTGTAGTTTATAATTCCTCACTTTCTTTCACAATTCGCTTCGTATGATCCATGATTTATTCGTTTAAGGGTATAAACATCTTGTAGGGCTATTTTAAAATATATTTATCCATCGTTGTCACTTTGGACCCTTATATTCACATAGTTTCCTTGTTTGTCAACTTTAGTCCCTCTAAAGTACTCTCTCACACGTTCAAAGCTTATGACATGTGTCGATACATTATTGGACATGAATTTTCGAGGTGTTACATCCTCACCCCCTTAAAAGAAATCTCGACCTCGAGATTTACTGAAATAAATGAGGGTACTTTTCTTTCATTGTGGATTCTACCTCCCACGTGTATTCGGGACCTCTGCGGGCATCCCATTTGACCTTTACAATAGGCACATGCTTCCTTCGAAGCTTCTTTACCTGTCGATCCTCAATCGACAATGGTCTTTCCACAAACTTCAAGCTCTCATCTATATGCACATCCGTATGTGGTATGACTAGTGATTCATCAGCTAGACATTTCTTCAGATTGCAGATGTGGAATACATTGTGAATACCACTGAGCTCTTCAGGTAAGTTTAACTTATAAGCCACTGATCCTACACATTCGATGATCTCGAATGGTCCTATATACCTTGGGCTTAACTTACCTTTCTTACCAAATCGCATCACCCCTTTCCAGGGTGATACCTTAAGCAGAACTTTATCACCAACCTCGAACTTGAGAGGTTTTCACCTTTTATCAGCATAACTCTTCTGCCTATCCCTGGCAGCTTTTAGGCGATCATGAATCTCGACAATTTTGTTCGTTGTTTCAAGGACTATATCTGGTCCTGATAACTGAGCTTCTCCTACTTCTGCCCAACAAATAGGCGTCCTGCATTTCCTACCATATAATGCCTCAAAAGGCGCAGCCTGAATGCTGCTATGATAGCTATTATTATAGGAGAACTCAACCAAGGGTAGATGTTTATCCCAACTACCACCTAAATCAATCACACATGCACGAAGCATGTCTTCCAGGGTTTAAATGGTACGTTCGCTCTGGCCATCCGTCTGAGGATGGTAAGCCGTACTGAAGTTTAAGCGCGTGCCCAGAGACTGTTGGAAACTTTTCCAAAAGTGTGACGTGTATCTGGTATCTCTATCAGAGATAATAGCCACTGGTACCCCGTGCAGAGATACAATCTTATCAACATACAGTTGGGCTAACATGTCAGAACTGTAAGTTTCCTTAATGGGTAGGAAATGTGCTGACTTAGTCAGTCTATCTACTATCACCCATATAGTATCATTTCCTTTCTTTGTCTTTGGCAACTTGGTGATGAAATCCATCATCACCATTTCCCATCTCCAAGTGGGAATTTCAGGCTGTTGCAGTAAACCTGACGGCTTCTGGTGTTCAGCTTTGACTTGTGCACACGTTAAACATTTAGCTACATAGGCAGCTATAGACTTCTTCAAGCCTATCCACCAATAATTCCCCTTCAAATCCTGGTACATCTTATCAGCTCCAGGATGAACGGAATATTTAGAACTGTGGGCTTCCTGGAGGATAACATCCCGAAGTCCTCCATAAACTGGAACCCATATTTGTTCATTTAACCTCAGGATTCCGTCCTTGCCGTAGGAGAACTGTTCTTCAGTTACCCCTAGCTTTTCATCAGGGTAGTTAGCTTCTAAAACAGCTTTCTTCTGTGCAGCTAACAACCTTTCGTTCAAACTGTTCTGATTTCAATGCTCTTGGCATTGATTCTTATCGGCTTTACTCTTTCTTTTCTACTTAAGGCATCAGCAACCACATTTGCCTTGCCTGGATGGTATCTTATTCACAATCATAATCATTCAAAGTTTCCATCCATCGTCGCTGCCTCATATTCAAGTCCTTCTGATTGAACAAATGTTGAAGGCTTTTGTGATCAAAATAGATCACACACTTAGTTCCATACAGGTAGTGCCTCCACAGCTTTAGTGCGAATACAACGGCACCCAGCTCCAAGTCGTGGGTGGTGTAATTCTTCTCGTGCACCTTTAACTGGCGTGAAGCATAGGCAATGACTTTGCCTTTTTGCATAAGCACACACCCCATCCCGGTGTGTGATGCATCACAATATACTACAAACTCATCAATACCTTCAGGTAAATTCAGCACTGGAGCGTTGCTTAACTTCTACTTCAGAATGTCGAAAGACTCTTGCTGCTTAGGCCCCAATCAAACTTACTATTCTTGCGGGTGAGAAGAGTCAGGGGTGCTGCAATTCTTGAGAAGTTTTCGATAAATCGCCTATAGTATCCTGCCAGTCCTAGAAAGCTGCGAATCTCCGTAGGCGTCTGCGGCTCTTTCCGATTCATAATAGCTTCAATCTTAGCAGGATCTACTTGGATACCACGCTCACTAACAACATGTCCAAGGAATTGGACTTCACGAAGCCAGAATTCACACTTAGAAAATTTGGCATAGAGCTTTTCTTGATAAAGCAGTTTCATAATACAATGGAGATGCTTCTCGTGGTCAGCTTGGCTCTTTGAGTAGATAAGGATGTCGTCGATGAAGATGATGACAAATTTATCTAGATAAGGCTTGCAGACGCGATTCATGAGATCCATGAATGCAGCTGGTGCATTTGGGAGCCCAAAAGGCATCACTAGAAACTCGTAATGACCATAGCGAGTCCTAAATGCAGTCTTGTGCACATCTTCATCTCTAACCTTCAACTGATGATAGCCTGACCTCAAGTCGATCTTAGAGAAATAACTTGCTCCTTGCAGTTGATCGAACAGATCGTCGATCCTGGGCAAAGGATACCTATTCTTGATAGTGACCTTATTAAGCTCACGGTATTCAATGAACAGACGCATTGATCCATCCTTCTTCTTGACAAACAAGATTGGCGCTCCCCAAGGAGACGAACTAGGTCTAATAAAACCTTTGGCTAACAAATCATCTAGCTGCGTCCTCAATTCCTTCATCTCTGTTGGTGCTAACCTATAAGGTGCTCTTGCAACGGGCGCTGCTCCAGGGATGATGTCGATTCTAAATTCTACTTGCCTATCTGGTGGTAAACCAGGTAGTTCTTCAGGAAATACTTCAGGGTATTCAGAAATGACTGGAATATCTTCAATCTTGGGCTTCTGCTCATCAATAGTCACTCGTGCCATATAAATTACACAACCCTTCTTCAGACATCTAGATGCCTTGAGCATAGACACTTGCCCAGGTAATCCATACCGGGTATCTCCCTGAATGGTAAGCGACTCACCAAACGGAGTTTTGACCACTACTTGCTTCTTATTGCAAACGATCTGGGCTTGGTTATTAGATAACCAGTCCATGCCTAAAACAATATCAAATCCGGCTAACTTCAAAGGAAGCAAGGATAAAGGAAAAGAGTGGTTCCCAATGGATATAACGCATCCATCTAACACGGTTGAGGCTGTTTCTATAGTTCCATCAGCTAACTCCACCTCATATTTCACACTTAAGGTTCTAATAGGCAATTTCAGTAATTCACAAAACTTATTATCTACGAACGACTTATCAGCTCCTGAATCAAAAAGTACTCTTGCATAAACATCATTAATGAGGAAGGTACCTGTGATCACGTTGTTGTCCTGGATAGCCTCCTGTGCGTTCATCTGGAACACCCTAGCATTGGTCTTCTTGGCTTCCTCAGGCTTCTTAGCGTATTTAGGGCAGTTAGTCTTAATGTGCCCTTTCTCATTGCAGCCGTAGCAGGTAGCATCTTTAATCCTCTTGCAGTCAATAGTCTTGTACTCTTTAGACTTGCACAGCCCACATGCAGGTGATCCCGATTGAGACTTGGTCTCAAGCCTGCATTTTCCAAAGTGGCGTTTTTGGCAAGTTGTGCACTTTGGCTTCTCCTCTGATCGCTGATTTCCTTTGTTGGACCCAGATTCTTTCTTGTGGTCCGTATTACCTTTGTGCTTCTTCTCAGACCTTCGTGAGTTATCCTCCTCACGCTTCCTCTTACTCTCTTCAGAGTTCTTGAGCGATCTTAGCCTGACCGCATCTAAAGTGAGGGATAAAGATAGATCAGCTGCTGATCTAAAGTAGCAGGTCTTGAAGCCTTAACACTGGCTTTGATTTCTGGGGCTAAACCCCCAATGAAGCGAGCAATTCGCTTGGGTGTTCCGGTGTTACTAGATACGGAACCAGCCTAGACAGGGTATTGAAACTTGTGAGGTAAGCTTGACAATCTAAATTCTTCATCACCAATGATAAGAAATCTGATTCAATCCTTTCAACCTCATGCTGAGGGCAGTAATTCTCTTTAATGAGAGCAACAAACTGTTCCCACGACAAATTGTAGAGTGGGACCTTCCCAGCAGCTTGAATGAGAGACTTCCACCAAGCTAATGCCTCTCCCTTGAACGATTAGGATACATACTTCACTATATCCCTTTCAGCACAACCGCTGATATCAACAACAGTGTCCATTTCATCTAACCAAGTCATACAATCGATCGCCCCTTTCTCCCCAGTGAAATCATGGGGTTTGCAGGAAATAAAGTACTTATAAGTACAGGACTTGGTACGCGCTCCATCATCGAACACTATCCTCTTGGATGGAACACTGTGTTGGTTTGAGGAATGTTCAACATTCTCTTTCTTGGGTTCATCTTTCTTAGAGGGTGGCTTGCTATGAGCTTCCGAATGAGTTTTAGGGACAGACTTAGAGTGGGGTACTGAAGAAGTTCTACTATGAGTTCCACTAAACTCCTTGAATTGCTCCTCTACAGCTTTAGATACAGCTATATCAATCAGGGTACGGAGCTCCCCTCTAGTTATATTAATCTTATCATCATCATGATTTTCCAGAGGATGACTGTTCACTTCCTCCGACCTAGCCATGTAGCTTTAATTGCTACATAAAGTCAAACGAGGACAAGGTTTATATGGAAGCTTATACAGTTTTATCGTTTTAAATGATTTGTTAATCATGGTTTTTTTAACAAACATGCTAGTTAATAATTATTCAGGATCTTTATCATAACCCTAATTATAAGTTAATAATAGCACAAAGAGGCCTAGTCACGTAGACAAGTTTAATTTATAAGCCCTGATTTTATGGAATTGAGGCATTAAGGTTTGAATCGAAGTTCATTACCTTTTCTTGACAGGGAGTTGTAGGCTACCACTGTCTTTAGTCTCAAAGGACGTTAATTATAGTCTGTGGGCACTTCATCCTTAAGGGATGATTATTTAAATAAGGGAATTTAGAATAACTCAATTTAAGAATGACTTATGCGATTTTATCGAATCACATTTGTCAAGCCTATTAATATGCTTTCAGATGTTTAACAAGGATTTGAATCTTTTAAATAGGTTTTACCATCTTGGCCATGTCTGCAACGACATTTAGGCTAGGTTTTACCTTTAAGATTCTCTTTAATATTTAAACGCAGAGCAATCCTAAATTGAGATGTTAAAAAGGATCTGAATCTAATTGAGGAACTACCATCTTGGCCCTGTCTTTAGGTGACATATGGCTAGGTCTTATCCTTTTTAGATTTTTCCATTTTATTATAATGGTAGATCTTATAATATAGGAATCTAATCGTCCCATTAAAATTTAAACAAGTACATGGTTGCCCTAAACGGGACTTCTAACAGAAAATGACTTGCCCATGCAAGGGCTAATCAGAAAAATAACAAAGGAAACAAATAAAGGACAAAACGAATCAGGAGTAGTCCTAAGTTCTTTGTCTAGACTCAAGAATGTGCAATTGTGTAACTGAGATTAAACACAAAAGGCTAGTGTTTAATTCACTCAGTATTGGCTCTGATACCAACCTGTCACACCCCTTCTTTCCACGTGTCACCGGTGGGCCCGGTGGGGAGTATCGTGACGTAATTGATATCATCATAGTCAAACAACACAACATATAAATGCACAGCGGAAGCAAAAGATAGATTTATTTCAACTGAATAAATTGTAATGTTTAAGTATCACAAAACAGTCGAAACAGATCCACAGGCGGATCAAAATAAAAAGGAAAACTGTTCAACAGACTTTGACATCTAAAGCTTGCGAGACTTAAGTAATGATGCCTGGAGTAGCCAGCCTATTTCGTCTAGTACCTGAACTTTAGCCTTTTTGGAAAATACGTCAATTTACACTGGTAAATACAACTTAACTGACTCAATTTGAAAAGAGGTTGAAAATTTATTTGAATGCACTTCGGCAAAAATATTTTTATAACTTGGGGCAATTAAAATAATCTTGTATACAGTTTTACCCATTTGTCATCCATTATGGCCGGTTTATAAGGCCAGACTTAAGTTAACTGACACGCCACAGGTATAATGCCCACAAGGTAGATTCCTTTAAGTGGGATACCAGTTTTTACATAATGCATCTGTCAGCTGTACGCCTACACCCCGTGCTTAGGTCGTGGCCATTTCTTTGAATGATGCCAAGGATATCCAGGACATGGTCATTTAACCCCCAAGGGCCATACACCAAATAATACATATCAAACAGGTTATGTAAATACATCAATCACAATACGATTTAAATGACTACATACACCTGACTAAGCGGTACTTTTATAGTACCGTATCCCAAGCCCGTATAGGGAAAATAAGTTAAGGGCATTTACTTGAGCAAAGTATAAATCAAATACAGCAAGTGCACGTAGCTTTTACTGGGCTCCTAATCTGGAATGAAGGTTTTTAATAACCTATTAGAATCCTAACGGGTCTTTAATTAAGTTTAGACTTAGACCGGTTAGTTTTCAAAAGGAAGATACGGTTCAAACGCATGATAAAGCGAGGACCGTTTCAGAATGTGGTTTTGACCCGACAAGCTTGCGTGCTTGTTTAATATGGGTAACTTAAACACATTCTGGATTTTGAGACAAAAACGATATGGTCTGGCCCGTTCGGCTATTATATGCAAATTAATTACATACGCCGCTCCGAACGCGAAAAGTGCGTAACGGGTAACCAAATGAGTCATATGCAAGTTTCCTAAGTTAATATGCCTTAAATATGTTGTGACATCAGTAAGATATCTTCTATTATGCCCCAAATGTATTTAAACTCAAATTATGCCCCGTAAGGGCATTTTGGTCATTTAAATGGTTATAAAAGAGTTTAAATATAATTCTGAGTTTCGAATCTGACATACTCAGTAAAAATACTTAATTTACTAAGTTACATCAGTAGGGTATAACCTATATGTGAAATTTATCATTTCTAACCATACTATGCACCGAAGGGGCATTTTGGTAATTTCACTTAAGGTTTAAAGGTTAAAACTGGAATTCTGAGTTTAAAATTTTTGCTTACTGATAAAGTATAGAAATTTACTTAAAACATCAGTAGGTATCAAGTCTTATATATCTAATATGGTTTTAATACGTACTATGCATTTAAAACGCTTAAAAACGCTTAAAATGGCGATTTTGAGCTATTTCCAGGTTCTTAAAGGAAAGCTGATATTTTTACTATTCTAGAAGGCTTAAAATATTGTATTTATCATATTAGATCAGTAGAAAAAGGTTTGGTATCAAAAGGTTTGGTAAAACTCATTTTATAGCTTAAAAAGGTAAAACCGACAACTACCGAAATAAGCTTAGAGCTCTAGGTTATGCTCAGCCTAAAAATAAATAAAAATCTCCAAAAATCCCAAAATATTATTTTACATCAGTAGGTATAAGGTTTTGTATCAAAAATTGGGTTTAGATAGGCTATATGCTAATTACGCCATTTAATTACTAAAAAGTTTTCTAATTACGCTAATGAGCATAACTCTTAATCTAGACCTCAAACTGATGTCAAATTTTAGGTACAAGTTTATAAATCAGTACCTAAGGTCTCTAATCTTTTACATTTTCAAAATTCATGTTTTAAGGTCATAAGGGCATAATAGTCAACATTTAAGCATTTAATGGAATCATGCATATGAATTGGATAACTAATGAACCAAGTTGTATAATCACAGAGGGTTATACTTATAGGTAACTTGGTCCTAATAAGGCTCTAAGGCATTTCTAAATCATGCTTAAACGGGTCAGAACTGAAAGTCAAAGCAGAAGTCAAACTATGCGACTTTCGGTCCCAAACCGAGCCTAAACTGAAAATTGTCGAGTTGAACATGTTTAGACATGTTCTTACATTAATTACCAAGTTATATTAATGATAAAACAGGTTGCATAGATTTTACATTGCTAATTATGCATTTATTTGAAAATAGGCTTCCTGTTGACTTTTTATAATCAAGTTTGACTCGACAATTGACCTAGTTATAGTGGGAATCAGAAGGTGCCCTTTTAAGGGTTTATTGCCCACATAATTACCAACTCATAGGTACTTTCAATTTGGAATTTGACTGGAGAAATTAAGATTAATGACGAAGTCAAATCTTAATTACGACAGTTTGACTTTATGCTAATTAACTAAGCAAAACTGAATTAAAGGAGGTTAAGCATACTTACAATAGTCCTAAGCACGACTAATGATCACTATGGATGAGTCTTGAGCTCCAGGAACCTCCAAGAAGTGAGTTGTGAAGTTTAAAAGTGAATGAGCAATGAAGAACCCAAATTCATGGCCCTTATATAGGTTTCTAGATGCAATTTGATCATGCCAAACAAGTCTATGAATGAATCCAAATGATTACAAGTGTCCCTAGACCTTTTAAAACCATCAAACAAGCTCCAGGTATTGAAAACAACCCTTATAAGTCGGTTAAATGGACTGAACTGGCAGCTGTGATGAATTTCTGATATTGGGGGACTCTGGCGGCCCGCGTAAGGATCCATAGGGACCTTACGCGCCCCGTGTGAGTGTCTGATCCAGTTACAAAGTTTCAAATATTGCACATTTGGTCCCTGGTCCTTCCAAACTTGATTTTAAGCTCATTTCTTGCACTTTAAACCCCCAAACTTGACTTTTAAGGATCCCAAGTCATAAACCAAATTTGTTAAGTCCCCGGTTATTCATACGTTCACTGAAAAGTCTTAAATTTCAACGTTGACGCTTTTAACCCCCCGTATACGAACATTGTCATAACTTTCTCATACTTAATCGAAACCTTGTGAAATTTTTATCACACATTCTAGTGAGTATAATTTATCATTACAAAGCTTCGGGTTTTCTAAAAGGTCACTCAGAGGTATACTATAAACATGTTGACACTTTTAACCCCTGTAGTTTGTAATTCCTCACTTTCTTTCACAATTCGCTTCGAATGATCCATGATTTATTTGTTTAAGGGTATAAACATCTTGTAGGGCTATTTTAAAATATATTTATCCATCGTTGTCACTTTGGACCCTTATATTCACATAGTTTCCTTGTTTGTCAACTTTAGTCCCTCTAAAGTACTCTCTCACACGTTCAAAGCTTATGACACGTGTCGATACATTATTGGACATGAATTTTCGAGGTGTTACATGTCGTCTTGCTGTAAAACTGTTTCAGATCAATATAAACAACAGTTAAAGTGTTTATCTAGCTGAATTCAACTCATCATGTCTGTTTCCGCCTTTCATGTTGAGTGAACACCTCTGATCGACTCGTTTCGGGTCCGACAACGATCCTACAAGAATATTCGTAAAATTCTTTTAAGATTCTTTACATTCTCCTCAACCCATTCTCCAATAAAAATTGAATCGTCTGCGTATAACATGTGTGTTAAACAAGGTCCATCCTTCGTAAGCTTTACACCCGAAAAAATATTATTCCGTTTAGCCCTCTCCATCATTACGTGCAATGCTTCCATAGCCGTAATGAAAAGAAAGGGGGATAGTTGGTCCCCTTGTCTTAAGCCTCTTTTATATTGGAATTCGCCAGTCAGCGAACCGTTCACCGATATCGATCCCCTTCCAGCAAACAATATACCCATTACCCAGGTCCTCCATCTCGGCGGAAAACCCATATGTGTTAGGACGGTAATTAAGAATTTCCAATTTAGTGTATCGTAGGCTTTTTCTATATCAGCCTTAAAGACGAACAAACTCCTACCCGTTCTTTTTGCCCAACCGATTACTTCATTAATTATCAATGGCCCGTCAACTATATTTCTCTCCGACATAAAGGCTGATTGGACCTTTAAAACCACACTCTTAATCACACCTTTCATTCTATTTGCCAACACTTTGAAAATTATTTTATTAACCACACCGACTAGTGAAATTGGTCTGAAATCAGAAAGAGTTATAGGATCAATTACCTTAGGTATGAGGGCTATAAACGATGCACTGCAGGTATGATGTATCGAGCCATGAATGAAAAACTGGTTCATAACTTCCATGAGTAAACCTTTCAACTCCTCCCAATAAGTTTTAATTAGCTTGAATGTGATCCCATCTGGCCCCGGTGACTTGTTACTACCACAATTCCAGACTGCATTCTAGACTTCCTCTGTTGTAAACGGCGCAATGAGTCCCTCGTCCTGCTCCGGACTTAGCTCTTTAAAATCTCCAGCCCCTATTCTCGGTCTCACATCCACTGGTTCTTTGAATTTTGATTGGAAAGCCATCAAAAATTGATTTTTGATTACTTTTGGATCCGACACCAATTCCCCATCAATCCAGAGCCCACATATCTTATTCCTTGCAATATGACTATTCACTAAAGAGTGAAAATAACCAGTATTTTCGTCACCTAACTCCACCCATTTCAATCTTGCTTTCTGTATTAAATATGCGGCCACTCTCTCATTCCACACTTTAATCTTATTTTTATACTCGTGCCATAAACTGATTTCCATATCCGACAGTGACCTAATTTCCGCCTGATTGTCTAGATCTTTAAGCTTATTTTAGGCCTCTATCATTTCCTTCTCCTCTTTTTCTTTCCTATTTTTTCTCCAAATCCTCAACTCATCTTTTACTGCCTTAAGTTTGAATGCCACCAATTCGTCTTTGAATCTTGTTTCACAAATTATATTGAGACCTTTCTTCACCGCTTCATCTAAACCCGGTAATGAAAACCAACTGTTAAACAGTCTAAATAGAGACGAGCCATAACTGTTGTCAACCGTGGAAAGTATTAACGGACTATGATCTGAAATGCTTCTGTTTAAAGCTAATAAGGATGCATTCGGTCACCTACCGATGAAATTATCACAAGCAAGCACTCTGTCAATTTTACTTAGATTAGAGCCGCCACCGGATAAGAACGTGTACTTCATCCCCCCCCCCCATATTGTATTCTTGAAGCCCCCCTCTGCTAATAAAGCTGTGGAAACATAGTGCACCATTTGCGTCAAAAGAAGAGATAAATCTGTCTTCGGGGTATCTAACCTCGTTAAAGTCTCCCAATAGAATCCAGTTACCCGGTATAGTATTCTTCGCATCCAACAGTTCTTCCCACATCCTCCTTCTATTGACTTTTAATGTTGATCTATAGACATTAACAATTACCAAAACAACGTCTTCTCCTGTGATACGACCCCTGACTATGATGTAATTTTGCTTTTTAACTTCTAAATCCTTTTTAAACATGCACGGATTCCATATTGATAATAATCCCCCCGACCTACCATCCGCATCCATTTTAACGAATTCAAAACCTGAATTATCCCAAAATCTCTTAATTTTGTTCAAGGGGAGATCCCTGAACTGTGTCTCCTGTATAGCCAAAAAAGATATATTATACTTCATTACCATACCTCTGATTTCTGCTGCTTTTCCAGCACCCCCTGCTCCTTTTATGTTTATAGTGCCGAAATTCATTGAGTCCTAGCATCCACCATATCTTCAGAAACCACTTTCTTTACCAGATCATCATGTTTTTCCAAATCTACTCCGATTTTCTTTCCGATATCGTCTGTTGCCTCCTTTTCGTTTTCCAAATCTTGGTCGTTCACCCCATTTTCTTCTCGATTATCATCTGAAAATGATTCTTCATTATACTCCTGACACGTATCAGTTCCGCCCTCTTCTTCCCATTCCGAATTTAATCCATCATCCAGCCCTTCACCTTCATGTTCTAAATTGTTGAGATCTACTTCAGACAACCTTATCCTGACCTTATTTCTCCTTCTTTTTGATTTTTCGTTTTTGAATAATAACTTTTTCTTCGGTCTAGATCTGGAATCATCTAATAAATCCATGTTAAGATCAGGAATCCTCCCTTTACCCAACACTGATTGGGCTTTTAGACTATTGGACCGGGCTTCAGATAAATTAATTCTTTTCCTTTTCTTATGGGTTGACATGGAAGGCCCAGTAGAGATATTCCTTATTAGTTCTCCTGATCCACACATATTTGTTGACGTGGACTCCCCCATTAATGACTGTACATTTCCTAGATTCACCTCGTACTCTGCATCATTTGATTCAATTTGCACATGTGCCGCCTCCGTTTTTTTGTTATCCACCATTATGTTTTCCAAAACTTCTTTCTCCGGCACCGGAGACTGTTCCACTACTATCGGAATCTCGTCTTGTTTTTCCTCCGATTGAAAATTTTCCGGCTGACTATAATCTCCTGAGTTTCCCGTTGGACCTGGGTCCATCTGGTCAACATTTGGTTTGATTATAATCTCCGGGTCATTGACAAATTCCGGTACCCAGAATTGGAGGACCTCCGTTACCCAAACCTCGAATTGTAAGTGTTTCCATCTGATATTGAGTTTTTCATTAATTGTACCCCCGTGTTTTACAATAACTCCGATCATATCTTCTTTAAAACACATGTCTTTTTCATCCGCCTCTGATTTTTTAACGACCCTTCCAATCTTTTCCCCTATGCAGTCAAAGACTGCATTAATCCATAACTGTAGCGGTACCCCCTAATTCTAAGCCATGCTATTCTTTCAAAAGGTACATCTTCCCCATTCCACATTTCCAGGCTGCTAAACCATTCATTCCAAACCTCCTCTTTATACAACATCATTTCTTTTAGCTTTACATCTGAATGAAAAATTATAATTATCCTTAGACCACCGATGTATCTTACCTGTGCATTTTTTAAACCCAATATTCTCTTCATGGTAGATACTCTTCTGAGTGCTTCTATACTTTTTAACTCCCCTATAACTGATTTGCCTTTCCACATAATGAGTGGTATTGACTCATTTTCAAATGTTAAGTCACAATCTTCCTCCCTATCAACTTTCTTTCCCATGGCTACCTTTGCCCAAGTACGACCCTGACCCACAAACTTGTCATATGTTCCTCCCATACTTGTTTCATTTTGAGCTTGGCTGACTGGTTTCTTTACCCACATTTTATTCTGATGTCTTTCTGTTTTTTTTCTTTATCTTAACAAACCTCGCCACATTGGCTCTCAACCTCCATCCGAAAAAGCTCATTTGATTTAATGCCTTTATCATTTTCTCAGTATTCTTGACGTTAGCAAACCTCAAAAAGCCAAACCGATGCCCTCTCTTATCTAATTTTCTCGCAATATATGCGTTAACTATATGCCCGTAATTTTTGCACTCTGTCCATAACTCTCTGTCAGTAATGTGGGGATGTATATTTGAGACATAGAAAGTTGTTGCATTCTCCTTAGTAATTTCGTTGTCTGCTCCTTCTGCTTCAGTATTGTTCTCATATGGTTCTTCAATCTCACCTTCTACTCTTTCGTTTTGCCCGGCAGCCATGTCAAGAACAGGTTCCCGATGTCAAAAAAGAAAACCCACCCACTCGGAAACTATCCTAGTAGCGAATGGAAACAATGGAGAAACAAAATAGAATGGAATGTAATTTTAGAATCTCAAGCGATATGAAATTCAGGTTAAACCTCACACTCTATCCCACTTACCACTTTTCGTCGAGCTATTGGCAATACATTTCCGAAACCAAACAGATTAGAAAAGGATACCAGTCCCAGACGGCGAATGGGAGATCCGATAAATCAATATAGAGACAAAGGTCAAGCCGATGGTAGGCGACCTCGATCGCTATATCAAAACACTTCACTCCGTCGAGCCCTCCGGCGACGGTCAGTTTTGAGTCTCCGGCGTCCTTTGATATTCTAGAGAGAGTTGTTTTTATGATGCTAACATACTTGATATTTATCCATTATAAATTATCAACGTGTTGATACATAGAGTAGTTGTACTTTATGTTTAGAAAGGTTTTCAAAAAATTTGATATAATTACACTTTTAATCTAAAACTATTTTGGTTTTTTACTTTTAACCACAAAGCTTTTTATCTTTGTTAATTTAACCTAAGAACTTTTTTACTTTCAACTTTGGTACCCTATGCTTTTCATATTTCGCAAAAATTCGTTTTACGTTTTGTTTTAAATTTTACGAGTTAACATGACGCAACGTTCATGTGCGGTTCAACGTTTTTACGTTTTATTTTACGCTTCGTTCTAAATTTTGCGAGTTAACATTACTCAACGTGCGTGTGTGGTTCAACGTTTTTATGGTCGTCTATTTTTTTCCGTTTGATAGGTTCATCGTGACGCACAGGTCCTAAATCGACTTAGTTATTATTTTCTATGTTTTATGTCGCACTAACACGTCGCAACTTCAGTGTTAGTGGTCGCTAGCAGTGTTGTGGCCTTGGTACTAGTTATTTTAGGGGGATCGGGGCACCTGCGGTGACCCCTTGCGGGAAGCTGCTTGCCGATTAGGGGGGGTGCCGCCATCAAGGCGGTGAGGTAGGAGAGAGGGAGGAAATCGGTGGGAAGTCACCGAAGAGAGAGGGAGGAGAGAGGGAGGAGTGGACCAATGAAAATTTTCTTTTTTTTTTTTAATAAAAACCAAGTCACCTAAGAGGGGAGTGCCGCCATCAATTTAGGGTGTTAGGGGAGTTTAAGAGGGGAGTTGACATGGCACACGAGGATTGGTTATGCGTAAGAGAGGGGACTCCCCTCTTAGGGGAGTGCCCCTTACACCCTTAAAATCTAAACCTAAATTTAGGAGATAAATACTAATGGGGTGGTGGTCCATTGGCAAAGGCAAAGCCTTTAAAACACCTAGGTTGGGAATGGAAAGGTCTTGGGTTCAAGTCCTACAAACGACAAGGATTAAAGAAATTCACCTTACAAAAAAAATTTAGGAGATAAATCACTTTTAAGTTTCAATTTAATAAATAATAAAGAAACGTAAAAATACAATCATAATTTTAGAAAGAGGATCCAGTTAAATTTTATGTTACATGTTACATAGAAATTAAGTTAGGAGCCCAAAACTCAGCTTTCTTCACCTTCGACATGCTTTCCAACACAGCCACTGGTGACACGTGTCCCATCACTGTTACCCTCTTGGTCTCCAGATCAACGCTAAACGACGTCACTCCTGTAATAATTCAATTATAAATATTAAGTCTCGAATTAATAATAATAATAATAATAATAATAATAATAATAATAATAATAATAATAATAATAATAATAATAATAATAATAATAATAATTTAATATCTTTGTGAAGAGTTGAAGAGTAATTTGCACCTTCCATTTTGGATAAATGTTTCTTGACCTTACCAGCACACCCTTGACAATGAATGGATACCCTCATCACCACCACCTATTCAAAAAGTTTTTTTTTTTAAATAAATTGATGATTAATATGTTAAATATGATTAAAAACTATATTGTTGCATTAATAAGTAGACTTTTTAAAAAATCATAACGCCACCTCAACGCCATCATTGAATATATGATTATAATACAACCTAACATCACTGAAACCCACATTTATAAATAATATATTTTTGTAAATAATATATGAAAATATTGCTTTTTAAAAAAATACTTTTTTATTTTTGTAAATAATATATGAAAAATTCTGTATTGGCAAATTTTTAGTAAATAATTCATCATTTGCATCACCTTTCATTTCTTCATAGATTACAAATTTATTAATTTTTAATTTCACCCAAAACATGATTTTGCATCACCCTTCAATTCTATATTATAATTAACAATTTATTTTTAATTTCACCCAAAAAAAAACTAGAATGCCCTATCAGCCTTGTACCCATGACGAACTGAACCGATTTCATCATAATCGAAAAACGGAAAAAGCGGGACTATTGATAACCTAAACGGTCCGGCTTAAAAATTACAAACCGAAACATCAATTGTAGCTCTTCGGTTTTGACTTATACCCGAACCGAACCAAACCATGCTCACCCACCCATACCTAAACTAGAACCATACCTTAACCCGTCCGGAAGTAAACAAATTTGAAAGATCAAATACCTTAAATTTGAAAGACAACAAAAAAAACCGACCTGAAAGACTTGTTTGGTGGACGATAACGGGAGGCCATTCTGGTCCAGCTTCACACCGTTAGCGTTAGCGGCTGACGAAGACGACGAAAATGATCTCCTACTTGCAGGCACAACGTAGCCACGACCCTCTGCGAGTCGAATGTACTTAGTGTTACTCAACAACCTAGTGTGCTCAACCAGTGTTTGATCACTCGACCTCCGTGATCGAATAACAGACCGACAATCGGGGATCATGCAAGACGTTGTCGCGTCAAGCGACCGGCACATGATCAACCTCCTCATGTTCTTAGTTTCCTTCATGTTCATGTTCATACTCAAACACACACTTAAAAGACAGACTATATATGATGAGGATGTTGGTGTATATTATAAATATATACACCAGCTGCTATGCCTATGGTTTAATTGAATGGATCAAATGTTTAACTACCAGAAGTATTAGAAAATTTATTGCATGGAGAATTGAAGAAGCTGGAGCATAGGAATAGGACAGTATACCCACATGGAAAACGAAAGAACTCTCGAACCCATAAACCCTAAACCTGTAAAAAAAAAAAAGACGTATAATAACTGCTACTTTTTTAATTCAGTGGGTGGAAATTCAAGAGTGGTGGTGGGTAAAAGATCAAAATCATTGAAGAACAGACAGAATTGGGTGGTCAAAAGGGAGTAGTAATACAGTTAAAGAGATCAGTTCCTGACAAATAGTACTAGGGTTTCTGATCCTCTCAATATTGTTGTTGTACATTGATATTTGACCTATCTTGCTGAGTCAACTCAAAAGAGATGGTTTGGTACTGAGTCAGATCAAGTGAGTGGAGGAGAATCTTGAATTGAAGTAAAAAGGGGTCCATGTCTTTATGCTCGTTTTAGAAGAAAACAAATAAGTAGACATAGAAGCATGACCACACTTTATAATGTGAGTTTGATGGGTTTGGGGGACCAGACCAGACAACCTTTGCTGGTTACTAGCATGCTTTTCATTATGGCAGTACCAATATCATATGAACCATCTAATGCTCTTACATGTCATGCTTTTCTTTAACATCTGGCTTAACATACATTTTTCTGAATTTTGTACCATTAATTCAGGGAAATATAAAAACATACCAAGTAAAATAACACGCATAGCAATTTGGTAGAGTCTGGAGGGTGCGGTGGGGCAAACCTTTCCTCTACCCGGAAGATAGTGGTTGCTCCCGCTGACACCCCCTGAATCTTAAATTTTTTTTCTTAACATGTAAAGTATAGTATCTAGATAACATAAAGTGTGACACAGAGATTTAAAACAAAAGATACTAAAAATACTAGTAATAAACCTTTTTGTAAGATGAAATGATGAGAAAACTATTGTAGTTACAGGGAGAAAATATAAAAGAAAAAAACTATATACATAGAAATTTGTAATAGCAATATTATTCATGCAAGGGTTGTCAAATGTTGGACATTTGCACCACCTAGTTAGCTCTAAGTTTGAACTAGTCTTAATGATAACCAGCTGACTCAGATTGGAGTAGAATAGACAGGGCTATTGTCATAGGACCAGTGGACCAGTCTTCCATATAAATATGAAAAGAATGTGTCAATGAAGACATTAGGATCAATCTAGGATGTGTCCATGAAGACCCAACGCTTATTAATTAATGTGCATAGTTGATATCCTCCAATCAAAGCAACCAACACAATATGGACCATACAAACATGCATCAAAAGAATTGTTTGGGTAAACCTTAAAAATGTCTACTAACTTGATTAGTGAGTGTAGAATTTGGATCTAACAAAATGCACCAAAAGTGTTTAATTTTCTAAATACTTATAAAACCAAGTGTTGATCTAATTTGTTGCCAAACAAACAACAATAGAGTTAGGAATACGGTCAACTGATTAGCCTATCTCGATTTGCACAATAGAAGAGCTCCAAGAAAAGCTTGATCATTTGCGAATGAACACGTACATATGAACACCAAGTTGAACAAAAGCTAGTAACTTGAAACTGAAAGTTTGAAGAGTTGACTGTTACAACGTGACAAATTGTTAAATGCTCTTCTTATTTCGATGATAATAAATATGTAAGCTTCAAGAAATATAAGATAAACTACCGTCTCCGCCGTCTCTGACACCATTATCAAAGTACATACACCAAATCAAGAAAGAAATGCTAATTGTACCCCCGGCTCTAGTCCTAGAAAACCATGTCATGGAGTACACACTCGTTATTATGTTGCTAATAAGAAAGTCACTGAAGATGACTGTGCTGGTAGTGGTGTCGAACAAGGCGGTGGCAGCGGCTGTGGCAGTAGCGACAATTGTGTCGTCAATGACCACAATTGCGTCAGTGGCATCAACAACCATTAGGTAGTAGAAGTCATTACCAATAGGTGATGGCGACAATTAATGGTTGTGGGCATTGCTCACCCATTTGAAACCATTTTAAGTTAAAAAGTATTTTATGAGTGGCCCATTATTTCATTTGAGTTGGCCCAAACTAACCCGTCATATAATTAGTATACTCAAGTGACTCGAATGCAAGTTTTTTATGCCCAAATCAACCCGTCTATCATTTTGGAGCCGAGGGTCTCTCTGGAAGCAGCCTCTCTATCCCTAGGGATAGAGGCAAGGTCTGTCTACATCCCACCCTCCACAGACCCTATAGGTAGCTTTGCTATTTGTGTGATTTACTGGGTATGGTTGTTGTTGTTGTAGTAGTCTTGTTTAATTAACAATAGGGTATGATGTTGGAAACTTATTTGTACTTGGAGCTCTTATCTTTTGGTCTTATTGTTCCCCAATCTTTTTTTTGAGTTTTCACATCAGAGACCAATATTTCTCCAAAACAATATGACATTAACTATACCAATTGCATGATCACATAAATAACAATGACAAATTGTACCAAGAAGTAAATCCTCCTGGAATTGATGTAACAACAACCAATCATTAATGAAGCAGGGGACCAAAAAGAAGTGATCTTGATTGATGGCAATGACAACCTACCCATGAAGAGAATATCATCTTATCCTCACATAAACCGGTCGGGCTTGGTTGGGTCTGCCCGACCAATAAAATAAAATTAAAAAGTCATAATAAAGGTTAAACAGCAGGTGGTTCCAAGTTCCAACCCGTTAAACCATCAAACCGCAAACCTGGCTGAACCGATCAATTTGCAACCGTTTAGCGGTTTCAACGGGTTTATGAACACCCATGATCTTGATTTGTGACCAAATGGCCACATCATCATCACTATTTAGCTGTGTTATTCTAAACAATTAACAAAAACCTATCCCCAAACAATAAGATAGATTCTATAATCCTAATATTATAATGTACAGAACTCATCCAGAAAGAAGGCACTCCCAGTATGAGTTAAATGAGTGATACTACTGCAGAATACATCAGTAACGCATAAACCATGCCTTAAACCTCACGGATATGAGCTGAACTTGCCTCTTGAGCTACACCCCAATATGCAGTTTTACCAAAATAAGCCGTTATACCCTTTAAAAATCCCCGTACATAATTTTCTTCGATCTGAAATTACCAATATAGTTGTGAAATATTCAGCAAGGATAAAGCAAGCACCACACGAAATGAAATTACAAAGAAATATATAACCTCAACATTTAGAGGGGGAGAAGACAGCCACGAGAGTTCTTCAACTTGGCAAACATCCACATTTCGTGGCAAAAACATTATGATGTTCGGGGTTATCGTTTGAGCTACTTGAAACAATGTGTGCCTGTACATAAAGTGCAGTTAAAATTTTTATATGCATGATGATAATTTATCATTTTAAACTATGTATAGCTATAGAGTATAAAATATCATCATAGCACGACTATATAGTCATTTAATCAAGAAAACTCAAAACATTTGATAAAAAAAATATGATAAAAGGGAACAATGGTATACCCGTCCACTGGCTTCAGCAAGTTGAGAGTAAAATTTTCCGTCATTTTATATGACGGACCTCCCCATGGTGGCGAAAGAAATGCTACATTGCCCTAACAAGAAACATGCAAAATGATGCAGTTTCAGATAGCATAACAACTTATAAGTGACTAATCATTCGGGTCTTGATTTTCAAGTACAAACTATAGATTCTTAAGTGACATTTTTTTTTTATAATTGTCGGTAAGATCAATTAGTGTGCATGACCAATGATACCTTAAGAGATGGTGCTAGTTGCAAAAAGTCTCCCACAATGAAATCAATATAGCTATCCACGCCATAGATCTTTGTGTTGTTTGATGCCATTTCAACCTTTTTAGGATCAATATCTATGGCAACAACATGATAGCCCCTACAAAGTACACACATTCAAAATAGATTATTATTGGTAACAAAAGTTACTATAATTCAATCTTCAAGGGAGTGGCACAATGTTAAGCACATGATTCCCTCTAGCAGAATCAAACTTCCAATGGTTTCTACCTTTTAACCATGAAGGCTGCCTACCCAACACAAGTTGCGTATTACTTAGTCCCATTGGTTGGCAGGGTATTAGCGGGGCTCGTAACATTTCCGGTTACTGGTTATCACAATTATTAAAAAACAAAAGTTGTCAAAGGCGACATAGGCACATGCCCAGGAAAAGAGCAGGGAAAACGCCTAGTGGCCATCCAGGCACTTCAACCTGTCCAGATTTCAGCCTAATATTGTAAATACTGCCAAACTAGTCTAAAAATCAAAAAATGGCCTCGAACCAGCCTAAACTATCCTAAAATAGCCCTAAACAAGCCTAAAAAAACATGTCTAAAATCGATATGCTTATGCTATGAGCCTTGCTTATTTGGGGCCCTCTCTTTTCACGGTGCTTATGCCTAGGCCCAAGGCTCACCTTTTGCGCCTTGAGTGTGCCTTGCACCTTCGACAACTATACAAAAAACAATTATTATAACTCAAGTTAAATTGGCCTTTGCATTCGGATTCCATAAAGCATAAGGTTCATCGTTTTGGGGATAATGTAGTACGCAAGACATTTATTACCCTAAAACATTACATTGTGGTAGTGGTTATTAAATCATCTATACACATGCTAATAAATAACATCAATATAGAATTCATTAGCCAATGAGGTAGTGGTAGAGTGATTGAGGAAAGACTTGGTGTTCCTTGTGACCCAGGTTCGACTCCCACTCTCCCCATTATTTTCTGCGGCATCCAGACGAAGGACGAATACGGGTGGCGCCGGTTCGTCTTGGATGGGAGGCGAGGTTTTACCGATTATTCCACTGTCATGCCTTTGGGCGGGTGGAGGTCAGGTTTCCGCGCATCTGGGAGAGTCAAGGGGCTGACCTTGGCCACAGCGCCCGGTGGTTGGCACGTCGTTCAAAAAATATAGAATTCATTAACCAATAAACACAAAAGGGATTTGAAACCCTAGGTTTAGAACATAATTATATGCCATTTCAATTGAATGCAGCAATCATAATCATTAACCATTAACCAGAAATAGTGAAACTTTCAGGTGAAAACAAACTAATATGCAAACATTGGGACGGACTTACAGTGCAGCAAATTGAATGGAATTACCAGCCATACCAGCAAAGCAATCAACAACAACTCCACCTGCAACACTCCGCTGTGCATGACGGACTGCAATTTCCTCCGGCGTCACGGAGAACCATCCTTCTTCGTCCAGTTTTATACCTTCATCGTACCTTGAGAATAAACTGTACCTTTGCAGCCAGTATTTCTTAACCTTTGGGCTAATAACACCTTCTAATTCCTTGTTAGGTCTACATTTATTCACTGCTATCCAAACAAAATTAGTTTCCAGATGGATTGATTGTGTAAAGGAAAATTACAAGGAATTGTCTTACACTTCCGTTTCAGAACTTTTCTTCGCTTCTTTGATCGGCGAGTTGCCCTTGTCATTGCAGTATCTTATTTTATTCAACTTCAGTCACAGAGTTGAAGACGAACTCGGTTGGGACTAGGGTAAAACAGGGAAAATTGATATCCGTATTGAATTATACGATACTGGTACCGAATATACCTGGCGAAGCTTGAAAATTTCCATCGTAGGGTTGAAAGTCACCGGTCCTAAAAGTATATACCTAAAAAAGTTATTTTTTTATAAAACCGGGGGTCGAAAACGTATATACCTAAAAAAATTTATACGAAACATACATACATAACACTACTGAGCAAAAAGTTCGGTGGATCGGGCTCCCCCTCCGACCCCTTCATAGTTGCACCACTAAATACCGATACCGAATATACCATATGATAATAATTTTTCTTACCACTAAGCCAAAGAATGATTGGTAGGTCTATTAATTCTTTGTTGTAGATGTGTTCCTTGTTATACAAACATTTTATCAATTCACCTAACAAGTTACATTATACTATGGGTATCTTTTGTATAATAAGCTCTCACATCAAAAGAAAAGATAGAAAAGGAAAAAATAAATGCGACTTTAAAAGGGTTAAAAGAGTTGATAATATAAGTGATTTTAAATGATTTACAAATCACCTCACTCCAAACAAACAAAAAACTTAGAATAAGAGGATTTGTAACGCTAGGACCTGGGTTTGTTATCAGACCTCGACCTTAGCATGACACGTTATGCTAGATTTCTATTTTAAAATCTTTCATTTTTTTCTTTGATCATAAACCACAACCTCACACTCCACTTTTATATACATAAATTATAAAAAATAGTTATATATGTGTGTGTGGGGTCCCCACTTCTAGGTCCAGACTAGTCTGGCTGGACGGACCATCCACACGGACTACCCTCTTTCAACACTTAAGCCCATTCGATGTTGAGTCCGGAATTTCAGACCTCTTCACATGGGAAGCGTTAAAGATGCTCTAAATATGTACAGTAATTCATTCTAATGAACCCACCTCAAGTTCTAGAAATATATTAAAGTGGCCTCTCAATTAAATGTTAAGAAGGTAAACTCGCTAATCTATGTTATTTTAGACAGTTAGTTAATTAATTAATGTGAAATACTATGTTGAGACCTTATAAATTCTTTCAATAATATTAGACATCAATTCATGATATTATTTTATTTATTTATTTTTTTTTTTTTAAATTAATCTTTCATTTCAATCACTACGGCAAATTACTAAGGATAACAGGTAAACGAGCAACAAACTGCGCCGTCATCCCCTTCTGAATAGAAAACATGGATTATTGTATTCGGCGTTAGAAAGAATCTGTACCCATCTATACTTTCTATAAAAGGAGAAATCCAAGTGACATAAGAAAAGCTGATGTGTCAGCTAGAGAGCATGTCCAACAAGGTTTTTCTTATGTCATTATTACATCATAAAGCCTAATATTAAAAAACTTTAAAATTCAAAGTTGGCCCACATTTAAGATGCAAAGGTCTGCTGAGGAAAGGTCTGCCCATGTTAAGCCTAATATAAAATAACATTTAAACTTTTGTTTAAACATATGCCCTCACATTTTATAATAAACATCAGTTCCCAATAAACATCTGTCGAGATTCAAAATTCAGGCTCCACATTCAAAACTCAAACCATATATTCTAATTCTAATCCTATAAATAAGGGTTAATAATCTGGCTCCACATTCAAATCTCCCACACTCACATCTATGAGCGTATCTCTCCCTCTCAAATGCATCTTTCTCGTGATTCGGCGCTAATCTCCGATTACACTTCTTTGTTCGAATATTTGTTGATTATGTTTACATGTTATCGTTCCAGTATCATTGTTCCAACATCGTCGTTTCAATGAAGCTTCCCATCACACATCAACCTTTCAATATCGATGTTGCAGTATCATTGTTGCAACATCGTGAAAAGTTGCATGTGCTATCTTCTTTGATGGAAGAGTTGCATTGTTTGATTTTCGTTAAATCGAAAGTCAGGTTTTCTTGCGTCAGGAAGATTTTCTCCTTTTATAGAAAGTATAGATTCGTGCAATATCGTGAAAAGTCAGATGTACTACAACAGTTGAGAATAGACCTTTGCATATTAGGTTTGTTTCTTATTTTGATTAACTGTTGATGATGTTAAGAGTTTTTATAGACACTGAAATTTTAGAATATGTTAAGATGCATGTTTATATTATTAAAAGAGTAAACTTTCGTTTTGCTCCCTGTGGTTTGGTCACTTTAACGGTTTTACCCCAAACCTTTAAAAATAGCCATTTTACTCCCTGATCTATGAACCTTATCTCCATTTACTCCCCGCCCCTAACGCCATCCAATTCAACTGTTAAATCCTGGTCACATGCCCCTCACATGAGGGGCATTTTAGTCTTTTCCTATATATATACATACCACACATATAACAAATTCAGTATTTACTCTCTCTCTACAGCTCCTTCTCTCTTCTACACCACCAGACACCGCCCGCCACCCATCACCCCGGCGCCACCACCTGCCTCCACCACCACGACTCTATCTCTCTCCAACAACTTGTCAACACCATTTTATCCCTCTCTCGATTTCTCAATTTTGATCTGAATTCCAGCAAACACTTTAACCATTTTGAGAATTATTAAATTGATGAACAGGATCTAAGGTTTCAAATTTTGCATAAAAAAAACCATCAAACCTTTGTTTTTTAGCACTTATACCTCTTTGTCAACCATTTTCATCCACCCTCAGATTTGCTTTGTGAGGTAACACAGAGACAACTATAGAAAACTATTTCACCTTTGTTATGCGATTTTGAGCGGCTTCTGGCTGAACACCACATCGCTCCACCGATTCGAACACATGAAACCGTTGTGGCAGTCAGTTTCATCTTTCTGAACGAACAGCGTCGACGATTTTGAGTGGATCTGGGCTGAACCTCGCATTGTTCCACATCAGTCCACCGATTTGAACACAGGAACCGTTGTGGAAGTCGCTCCACATCAGTTGATTTTGACCGGATCTGGTTTGAAACCCAAATCTCTTCATATCCGTCTTCCGATTTGAACACATGAACCCATTGATTCTTGCTCCAACTTTGATTTTTGGTTATTTTACTCGCAATATACCAATTTACCCCATAAATTCAGTCTCTAAAATATGTGATTGTAGTTGAACCATGTTTGTGTTGGCTGGTTGTTAGTGTTGATGGTAGGTGGTCGCGACTGTTGGTGCAAGTGACAGGAGGTGGTGGTGGTTGTTAGTAGTAAGAAATTAGGGTTTTTAAAAGGCAACAAGATACCAGGTCTTAGGATGAGAAAAGACAGATTTGCCCCTCATGTGAGGGGCACGTGACTATGTTTTAACGTTGGAAATGGATGACGTTAGGGGCGGGGAGTGAAATGGATATAAGGTTCATAGATCAGGGAGTAAAATGGCTATTTTTAAAGGTTTGGGGCAAAACCGTTAAAGTGACCAAACCACAGGGAGCAAAACGGAAGTTTACTCTTATTAAAATGAGCTATTACATAGAAAAATACAAATTTAAAGAAATATTTATAAAGTATTACACGCTAGAGTTAACACTTGCTAGGATTTCATAGACTCTAGCCTTTCTCCATGTGATTTCATGTTCTCTTTTGATTTTCAGGTCAGTTAGCATATTGCAGATTTTCTGATCCTGTTTTAGAAGTTGTGTCAGAAACTCTTCTGCATTCTTCTGGAACTCTGATGGAGGAGAGTGGAGGACTTCATCGAGCAATGCTATGCTGTTCCAGGTTTTGTTGTAATTAGTGTCATTTATTATGTCGACTTTCCTGTTTAGTTCTTCGTCTGTTCTTTGTTCTTTGAGTGACCACATGGAGAACTGTGTTTTAACATTCCTGGTGTCTGACCAGTGGTAGAAGCTGAAGTTTGCCATGTAGATTTTTTGTTGGTTTTCTGATTTGGAACAATTTTTGACAGAAAGTGATTTGTAGGACAATTTGTTGATGTTTTGAATCAAAAGTAATCATCGGTCTTTTATAGAGTTTAAAAACGCGTCTACATGGTAAATCAAGAGGTTAATTGTAATTGTGATAATCTTTTTTGTTCTTTGAACTTCAAAATTTTGTCCCTTGGGTTTCTTGGTATTTAATTTTACAGTTTTCCCATAAAAGTTGGGGTTTGAAAAGGTGTTTGCATTAAAAGATTGCTGTTTTGAAATATACATTAATATGTTTATATTAAATGTACACGTTTTCATAATACCAAATTTCAGTATATAAACTTATAGTCACTTCACCTGTTGTTCATCACGTTTTCCTACGAAGATATCATTCTTTCAGGAAAGTCGAGTAATATAGTTTATTCAAATGTCATCATTCACAAATGCAAAATCAGATGATTTAAAGCAGCGTTTTGTCAGGCAAATCGAGGAACAGGTGTATGAAGATAGGGCTACTCTTCAAGAGTTGAAGAGATGTTTTGATGGATTGCAAGTTGGCCTGTTCACTAGAGAGCAGGTTTCCAGAGATCTTATGCTGATGCCTTCCACCTCCGTTCGTGAGCTTTGTGTTGTCAGCAATATAGAGTGCGGTGATAGAGACGTGGAGTTCATGGCGATGTTGAAGGACATACGTCGAGAGGTTCAGCAATCGATGAAGTTGAAGCTAAAGTTTCTTAATTCTTGTTGTTATTGTTAGATTTGACCTTTAATGTTGTTCAGTATTTGATGTAATTATTGGAGTTTTATTTTTAATGTCATGAATAAGTGAATAAATTTTAATTTTATGAATCTATGTTGTGTTTTGTTTTTACTTATTTAGTGTTTGAGTAAGATTTAGATTATGTTCATGTTGAATTGTGTTTGAACATCTGTTTGGTAAGACAACAGAGGTTTAATAGTATCAAGGGTTGGTTTGATGGTGAACAGATGAGTGTAAAGATAAAACAAATGTTTAGAATTTGATCATTGATAGCAGTTTTTTGAAGAATCTGTGCTCCTGCAAATTACAGAGAGTCAATACTTCGAGTTGTAAAAGGTCTGTTGTAGTTAAAGTTTGGCAAAAGAGAACATCTGCTGATGATGAAACAACTGTGTATTCTAACGACTGTTGATACTAACAGTGGTTGGGCTAATGATGAATAAGTATTATTATATAACGTCTGCTGTAAGTATTATTATATAATTTTGTTTATCAATAACAGTTTTTTGGAAGAATTTACGGTATATTTTGGTGTTATAAAATGTGTGTTGTAGCTAAAGTCTGACAAAAGAGAACATCTGCTGATGAATAAATGTCTGAAGATGCAAAGGTCTGCTATGGGTCAACAGATGTTAATGAACAACAGATGATATTCAATCTTAAAATGCTTAACAGAGGATTTGATACTAACAGTGGTTGGGCTAATGATGAATAAGTATTATTATATAACGTCTGCTATAAGTATTATTGTATAATTTTGTTTATCAACAACAGTTTTTTGGAAGGATTTACCGTATATTTTTGTGTTATAAAAGGTGTGTTGTAGCTAAAGTCTGACAAAAGAGAGCATCTGCTGATGAATAAATGTCTGAAGATGCAAAAGTCTGCTATGGGTCAACAGATGTTAACGAACAACAGATGATATTCAATCTTAAAATGCTTAACAGAGGATTTGATACTAACAGTGGTTGGGCTAATGATGAATAAGTATTATTATATAACGTCTGCTGTAAGTATTATTATATAATTTTGTTTATCAACAACAGTTTTTTGGAAGAATTTACGGTATATTTTTGTGTTATAAAAGGTGTGTTGTAGTTAAAGTCTGACAAAAGAGAGCATCTGCTGATGAATAAATGTCTAAAGATGCAAAGGTCTGCTATGAGTCAACAGATGTTAACGAACAACAGATGATATTCAATCTTAAAATGCTTAACAGAGGATTTGATACTAACAGTGGTTGGGCTAATGATGAATAAGTATTATTATATAACGTCTGCTGTAAGTATTATTATATAATTTTGTTTATCAACAACAGTTTTTTGGAAGGATTTACGGTATATTTTTGTGTTATAAAAGGTGTGTTGTAGCTAAAGTCTGACAAAAGAGAGCATCTGCTGATGAATAAATATCTGAAGATGCAAAGGTCTGCTATGCGTCAACAGATGTTAACGAACAACAGATGATATTCAATCTTAAAATGCTTAACAGGGGATTTGATACTAACAGTGGTTGGGCTAATAACAGATGTTAGAATTACGACTGTTGAGTTACACTGATTGAAAAAAACAGTTTTTGAAACTTCTGATTGCCTAAAAATACATCCACTATTAAAGGTTACCTTCTGTTGTCATAATTTCTGTTTATCCTAATGACTGTTGATTTACTAAACTGCTGACTGTCATCCATTATGACAACAGAGGTTCTGACGTGGACAGATGTTAGCTAAAAATAAAACAACTGCTGAAAGTTATCATCTGTTCTCATAACTTCTGTTTATCTAACGACTGTTTGACTCACACTGTTCCAACGACCAACAGAGGTTTCCAAACAACTGTCATCGGTTGTCGTAAGAGAGGTTCTGACGTGGACAGATCTTAGCCACCAAATATTTGTAACTACTGCCACGTCAGCATCCACTTCTTCTCTCTATATAAAAGCTGTTTCATCCCTAAATCGAGGTTCTACCACTGTAGTCTCGAATTCAAAATTCTCGAAAACAGTTTCCAACATATTAAAAACCCTTCAATTTAAATCTTGTTTCATCTCCAAATCACTTTCTTTTCCGGTCATGTCTCTGACCATCAAAAACCCTCACAACTACCTCCCCATCTTCGAGAAAACTAGCAAAAATACCAGCTATCACTCAATAATTGACCTTTGAACGTCATCGAAATACAAATCAATTCTTACTATTGATGCTCCGGTTCATACAGAAACACTCTGACAATTTTGGTTTAATGCTGAAATAGAGGCTGAAGATAATAATCCAGTTGCCATCACATCTAAGGTCAGGGAAAGTGTGGTACGAATTTCTCCCTTTACAATTTCCACTACATTTGCATTGGACGACTTGGCAGGTAAGAACAACTTTGAAAAACTTGAACTTCATACAGAGTTCATTGAAAGAGGGTGATGCGTGTCAGTGTGTATATGTTTTTAATATATAATTAAGCCCTTTTTACACTTTTAACCAAGTTTTAAATTTATAAAACACGATATTCACTAACACTAAACACACATATGGGCAAGTGCACCCATCGTGGACGTAGTATAGTGTTGGTAAGATACCGAGGTCGTCCAAGGACACAAGAGCTTTTAATACCGGTTTATCCTCAACGTCTAACCAAATCAAAAAGTTAGAAAATGTTTTAAACTAAGAAAAATAAAAACTAACTAAATGCTGAAAAATAAAATAAAATAAAAACAGATAGACAAGATGAATCACTTGGATCCGACACGTGTATTAGTATAACCTTTGATTATTTTCGCACTTTTGCACTTGTTTAAGAGATTATCTTAGTTATTGTAGTAGGCCCCTCTTTTGAAGGCGACGTTACCCTCAACCCAGTAGTTTGAGTCAGCAAGGATACAATCCTAAAGGGTCGGATTATTGAAAGATAATGAATTAAGTTATTAATGCAAATTATGGTAGGCCCCGCTTTTGGCGGTGACGTTACCCTCGGCTAAGTAGTCTGAGTCAGCAGGGATACAGTCCTAAATAGCCGGGTTATAGTATTAATAGTAGTTAACTTATGAGGGGGTCAAAGAGTTTGGATCCCCGTCATCCAATACCTATGGGCATTGAAGGAGATCCTACTAAATTTGACCCAGGTCCCAAGCAGGACCTCTAAACGCTGAACAAGGGCAAGACCCTTACCAAACCGTTCCCTTAACCCCCGACCAGGTAGCCAACATACCTCCATATAGACCGTGGAGATATGAATGGTGAAAATCTTTTATTTTATATAGACAGTAAAATAATGTCAAGACACCACGGACAAACGATAAGGAAAGATCACCTTCAACATAAGTAACTAGTTATTAAAGTCATTAATACAAAACCAAATAAAAAGTGCAAAAGATTAAAAATAAAAAGTATTATACTAAACACTTGTCTTCACCAAGTGATGTAAGAGACTTAGGCAAACATGGCCTTGATTGTCAAGAACTCTTACGATCAATCTTGGATCCCGAGACGACTCACACACTCTACGATGGACAATGGATGATGGTGGTGGATGATGGTGTTATGGTGGTGGTGGGTGGTGGATGAGGTGTGAGAGAGGTGGTGTGCCAAGGGATGAGAGAGAATGAAACCAAGCTCCTCTATTTATAGGCTGGACAGAACGCTGGACACGACCCCGTGTCCGCTGGACACGGCCCCGTGCCCGTCTGACACTCTCTCTCTTCATTAATTGTAATTGCGAATTACAATTAATGCGCCTGCTGTACTTTCAACACGCCCCCGTGCTCGCTGGACACGGCCCCGTGCCCAGCAATAGAAGCTTCTACTGGTTTGTCTTATCTGCTGCTTCCTGGGCACGCCCCCGTGTTCGCTGGACACGGGGCGTGTTCAGACTCTGTTTTCTTCTCTTTGTCTTGGGAGGTGCCGTTGAGGGTCCGGGCAGTCCACTTTTGTTCCTTTTCTTGTATTTATGGTAGAATTAGGGGTCTTTTTGCTTCTTTTGTGATTTTGAGCTCATTTCATCCTGAAAATACAAAAGGAAGACAAAAACACTCTTTTTCCAACATTAGTACTTAAAAAGGGTTAGTTTTATGCCTTAATTGATGTGTTTTATATGTTGCATTTTACACACATCAAATACCCCCACACTTGAACTTTTGCTTGTCCTCAAGCAAAACTCTTTTAATGTGGCTTACACTCCCAAATGGAATAGGTAGAAGAGAAGTTTTTTAGCTTGTCCTAGAGTGTCGGGAATCCAAGGTTTGTATAGGTTTTATTTTTATTTTATTTACAATCCTATTCGTCATGATTTATTTTGAACTTTTCATAAGATAAACTACTTATTTGGGCATAACATGCCTTTTTAAAATTCCATTTATATACAAGTTCACATACCTCACGGGAGATCACTCAATCACTCGGCCGAAGGTGTATATTTAAGTGAATCGCTCGAGAGCGGCACGGACTTACGTTTTCCATAGGCTTGCCAAGCGATCAATCCTCCTCCTTTTTAACTTTTTACCTTTGTAAATATCAAGAGGACTTTTGGGGTGAAGGCTTGGGTTTAAAGGTGGGTAGTTGGTTAGTGGTTAGTAAAAAGGGCGAAAATCGTAACAAGTGTCGGTTTTCATAAAATACCTTATTTTTAGTGACATTTATTTTTGAAGTATTTCTCCAAACAAGCTTTTGTAGCTTTTGTTTGTTTTTGACTTCATTATTCATATTTTTTTTTTCGTCACGTAAAGGGTATGTTTATGAAAAACCGAGCTTGTTACTAAAATAAGGGTGAAAAAAAATGAAAAAGGTTTTTGGTGGGTAAAAAAAATTGTTTTGGGGGTAATGAAATGAAAGGTTTAGGCTCAAAGGGGTTTTTCTAGGGGGATTTTGGGTAAAAAAAAATGAAAAATAATGGTTTTGAAAGAAAAATAGTTAGTCCTAATGCCTCCATCATTTACTTACTTGGGTTTAAGTTGGTAAGGACCGGGAATGTATCGTCGTGGCAAGTTCTAGATTTGTAAAGACCGAGCGGCTATTCACACAAGAAACGAAAAATGAGCATTTAATCTAAATATGTATATTTTTATGCTCAATAAAGGCTCAAAACTCACTTTTGTGGGAATGGGTTTTTAATGTGACCAAGCATATATAATCGAATTTTTAACTAGACTTGTTATACCGTTTCATAATTTTCTTATGTTAGTTCTTTTTATCACGACGCTATCGGTTGTAAAATAAAAAAAAAATATAATCCTTTTATAACTTGTTATTCCCAACTTAAACTAAGACAAGTAAATAAATAAAAAAAATGAAAAAGTTTTTGAAAAAAATTTGGGGTGTTTAGCGGTTCCAATAGAGTTTTGTGTAAGGCTTGTTTTAGGATTTTGCAAAATTTCAAGGTTTTAGCATTCCCCCCCCACACTTAAATTACACATTGTCCTCAATGTGTCCAAAAATAAAGTTTTTGGTTGATTAGAATATGTAAAAGTGTGTTTAAAAACAAAGATTTGTGTTACTGGCGCTCTGGACACGGCCCCGTGTCCATTGGACACGGCCCCGTGGTGAACTGCCAGTAACGAAAAACTTACAGAGGGTGGACACGGGGGCGTGTTGGGTGAACACGGCCACGTGTCCGGCAAAAATCTGCAGGTCAGTAGCCAAACAGCAGAACTGGGAGATGGGCACGGGGGCGTGTCGGCTGGACACGTCCCCGTGTGGACAGTCTGTTAGCCACAAAAATAGGTTTTTCCCCCGGTTTCTTCATCCTAGGGCTGCAAGTGCTAATGTTTAGCACTCTAACCCTTGCATTGCACCTGTTCAATCATTCAATACCATCCAACCAAGCACAAACCATCCTAATCTTACCATTGTCAAATATTATCCAAACATAAAGTAAAAACAAAATAAAGATAAAAAGTAGTTAAGGAAAGTAAATTGTTTGACAAATGGCACGCAGGCCATGAATTGTTCGATGGATAAGAAGGGTAATCAAACCTGTGGGCTCATCACCAGCCAGCCCCTTGCTCCTCCCAGCCTCCTACTCCATATCTTCATCACTATCTCCACCTCCGCCTCCCTGCCTCGCCATGTACTCCCGGATGCTACCGATATCATCTTGTATATCGTTGACGCTGCGTTCGATAGCTCCAACCCGGAGGTGTGTGTTGTTGGCGAGGTTGTAGGTGTTCCTGGTGCACATGAGGTTTTCCTGCAAAAGATCATGTAAACTTTGGAAATTAGGAAAACCGCCTCCTTGAGAGGAGGATTGACCCGGATCGCCTTGGGGAGGGTATTGATAATGTGGAGGTGGTGCATGAAGAACTAGAGCCTCTTGCGGGTTCCATGCGTAGCCCTGTGTTCTCTGAAAGCTCACCGTCCCGTCCTCCGCTTCATAAAGCAAGTTCATGGATCGGCAAATGTGATAATCGACCCGTCCCGACCATGGACTCCTTTCGAAGGACCTTGGGATATTCGTGAAGTGCTTGAAGAGACGGTACACCCATCCTCCGAAGAAGATTGGTGTAGGAGCAGAGGCAAGGCGGTTCAAGTGCATGTTCCGCAGTAGGAGGTAAGGAACATCGAGAGGCTTCCGGTTGTGGATGCAGTGAAGGACAACCAAATCTTTTAACCCAACAACGCCACTACTCTTGTGGCATTGGTTCAGCGAGTACGATAGGAGCCTGTGGATGTAGCGGTATAACGGGTCCCTCAGTTTGGTGCTCTTTGTGCTGCTTGGGTTGTAGATCCCTTCACCGATTTGAGCCCATGCGGCTTGGCGTTCAGTTGCGTCCAAGTCTCGCAATCCCCCGGTATTCTCTTCATTCCCCGCTTCTTCATCTTTGTACAGCCCAATGATTGATCCGAACTGCGCCATGGAGGTTCTATAGGTCGTTCCTCCACATCGAAATTCGACCGCCTCGTGATCAAACGGTTCGCATCTCGAGTTGAAGACGAACTTGCTATAGAACTCCATTGTGCATTGATGGACCGACCGAAGTCGGGCAGTCAATGCGACGTGCAGTGGACCCGTCACTATGTTGTTGAAGCGGTCCAGTTGGTTTACCATTGTCAGCAGATCAGTACATGCCCGCCTTGGATACTCTTCGGGCCTTGTTTGTAGGATCTCGTAGCGTGCCCTGGCGTCAAGTTCGCTGGCATTAAACCGTGTGAATTTAGACATCTGAAAAGAATACAGCAAAAGTTAGTGCGAAACATGGAAATTCAGGTTGAAAACTGCAAACAGTGGGCTGGACACGGCCCCGTGTTCAGCGGACACGGCCCCGTGTCCAGGCGTCTGTAACACCTAATTTTCATTTTTTCGTCCCGGTTTCGAAAACCTGAAAATTTTTAGCCTAGTAGCAGCGGTTTCCCCCGAAAATGAAACCCTAAGTGTCATTTTTCCAAAATCAAACCATTTACCCTTTCAATTTTGTGTTTTTCGGTTCAAGAACAAGGGTTTGTGTTTTTAGTTGGAAATCGGACAAATCTATCAACAATACATGTCTATTTACTTCCTACTACCCTACTCTAAACTACTACTAACAATTTTCATCAAAAATTTTGAGTTCGATCCGGATGAACATGAAGAACCCTAGATTTCCCCCAATTTTTGATGTTTTAACTACATGTAAGTAACTAATCTAACTACTAAGAAGGATAGAATCATACCTTGACGTTGTTAGGTTCGGTGGTAACGTTCGAAATCTGCAGAAAATCGCCTCTAACCAGAGGATTTTCGGTGAAACGGGGCGTGTGGAATGGTGTAACTGATAGAAAAAGAGGGTTTTATCCCGACAGTCGCCTCGACACGGCCCCGTGTCCAGCGGACACGGCCCCGTGCCGGGTGAAGTTTTTTTTTTTTTTTTTTTTTTTTTACGTGTTCGTGTGCATGCCCCTTATTTCCGAAAAATGGCTAGATGATTTTACCGGTTTTGAACGTATACTTACCTGTAACATGTCGGGTATGAGTTTATTCGTTGACCGTTTGAAGTGCGATTTCCTCTTCCTCATCCTCAATGGATCCTCTGTAGAGTTTCAGCCGTTGGCCATTGACTTTAAATGGTGTCCCATTTCGAGTTTTAATTTCTACTGCACCGTGTGGAAAAACATGGGTGACTGAAAAAGGTCCCGACCACCTAGACTTTAACTTACCAGGAAACAATCGAAGTCGCGAATTAAACAACAGAACTTGGTCTCCAACCCGAAATTCATTAGATTTAATATATTTATCATGCAAATTTTTCATTCTTTCTTTATAAATTTCGGAGTTAGAATATGCATAATTCCTAAGTTCTTCTAATTCGTTTATTTGACAAAATCGATTTTTACCGGCAACTTCTAAGTCTAAGTTTACGTTTTTTATTGCCCAGTAGGCTTTGTGAGCGATTTCTACTGGCAAGTGACAACTTTTTCCATAGACGAGTTTATATGGGGTTGTGCCTATAGTGGTTTTATAAGCGGTTCGAAAAGCCCATAAAGCGTCGTCTAGTTTGTCGGCCCATTCTTTTTTATTTATTCCTACGGTTTTTTCAAGTATTCGTTTTAAACCTCGATTAGTCACTTCGGCTTGCCCATTTGTTTGAGGATGATATGCTGTTGAGACCCGGTGATAGACCCCATACCTTGTTAATATTTTTTCGAGTTGATGATTGCAAAAATGGGTACCTCTATCACTTATTAATGCCTTTGGTGTCCCGAAACGAGAGAACAACTTTTTCAGGAATTTTACCACTACTCTTCCATCATTTGTTGGAAGAGCCTCGGCCTCTGCCCATTTAGACAAGTAATCGACTGCCACAAGTATATACTTGTTTCCCTTTGAAGGTGGGAAGGGTCCCATGAAATCGAGTCCCCACACATCAAAGATTTCACAAACGAGAATGCCATTTTGAGGCATTTCATTTTTGGAAGAAATATTACCTGATCTTTGGCAGGCATCACATGTCTTTACAAGGTTTTGTGCATCCTTGTAAATGGTTGGCCAGTAAAATCCCGAATCAAATACCTTTCTTGCGGTACTTGTGGCACCATGATGTCCTCCGTATGGACCTTCATGACAATGACGGAGTATTCTTCGTGCTTCATTACCATGGACACACCTTCGGATGAGTTGGTCGGCACACATTTTGAAAAGATAGGGGTCTTCCCAAAAGTAATGCTTTACATCAGCAAAGAATTTTTTTCTTTGATGATGTGGCCATCCTTTGGTGACTATACCGCTGGCTAAGAAATTAGCGTAGTCGGCATACCATGGTTCTTGTCTGCTTTCCATCATTTCCAGGGACTCTGTGGGAAATTTTTCGTTGATTTGCTCGTCCCTGGTTGTCTCCAAAGCTGGGTCTTCTAAGCGCGAGAGATGATCCGCAGCAGTGTTTTCTGCTCCTCTTTTGTCCTTGATTTCAATGTCGAATTCTTGGAGGAGTAGAATCCACCTTATCAAACGGGGTTTTGCGTCTTGCTTCTTGAAGAGGTACCTGATGGCTGCATGGTCTGTATAAACTATTGTTTTAGAAAGAACAAGATAAGAACGAAATTTATCAAAAGCAAATACCACCGCTAGTAACTCTTTCTCCGTAGTTGTATAATTTTCTTGTGCATCATTTAGAGTTTTACTAGCATAATAAATTGGGTGGAAATGTTTTTCTTTTCTTTGTCCCAAGACTGCTCCAACAGCAAAGTCGCTTGCATCGCACATGATTTCGAAAGGAAATTTCCAATCTGGCGCTATCATGATAGGTGCATTGACTAGCATTTCCTTGAGGGTTAGAAATGCTTGATTGCATTCCTTGTCAAAGATGAAGGGTGCATCTTTTTCAAGCAATTTTGTTAGAGGTCTTGAAATTTTCGAAAAGTCCTTGATAAACCTTCTATAGAATCCGGCATGCCCTAGGAAACTTCTGATGGCTCGCACGGAGGATGGAGGAGGTAATCGAGAAATAGTCTCTATTTTTGCTCGATCAACTTCCATTCCTTCGCTTGAGATTTTATGCCCGAGTACTATTCCCTCTGTTACCATGAAATGGCATTTTTCCCAGTTAAGGGCGAGGTTAGTTTCCTCACATCGGGATAGCATTCGTTCAAGATTATCGAGGCATTGATCATATGAGTCTCCAAAGATGGAAAAGTCATCCATGAAGACTTCCATGGTTTTTTCAATCATATCATGGAAAATGGCGACCATACAACGTTGGAATGTTGCAGGTGCATTACATAGACCGAATGGCATGCGTCGATATGCAAAAGTTCCGTAGGGGCATGTGAAAGTTGTTTTCTCTTGGTCTTCTGGTGCTATCGGTATTTGGAAGTAACCTGAAAAACCATCTAAGAAACAATAAAATTGATGACCGGATAATCTTTCTAACATTTGATCAATGAAGGGTAAAGGAAAGTGGTCTTTCCTTGTTGCTTCATTTAATCTCCTATAATCTATACAGACTCTCCATCCTGTGACGGTTTCTCGTGGGTATTAATTCATTTTTCTCGTTAGTTATTACCGTCATACCTCCTTTCTTTGGGACTACTTGGACGGGACTTACCCACGGGCTATCGGAGATAGGGTAGATTAGTCCGGCGTCGAGTAGTTTGATGACTTCATTTTTAACCACTTCTTGAACATTGGGGTTCACTCTTCGTTGTGGTTGAATCACCGTTTTGTAGTCATCATTCATTAGAATTTTGTGCGTGCACATGGAAGGACTTATTCCTTTAATATCTACAAGCTTCCAAGCGATCGCATTTTTGTGTTTTTTAAGTAGGTTAACTAATTTTTCTTTTTCTATGCTAGTTAATTTAGACGAAATAATTACAGGTAAACTACCATCTTTGCCTAGAAAAGCATATTCCAAACCTTTAGGGAGTTCTTTGAGCTCAATGGGTGGGTCTTTAGGAGACACCTTATTTTGTGGCTCATCTAGATCAAGAACTTTAAAAGTTTGTTCTATGGCTACCTCTTCATCGACAAAGTGGTCTTCTTCGTTGGTTGTATCGGGTGGCTCAGCTTCATCTTCAATTAGGGGGTCATTATTGCCAAAAGGATATTTCATTGAGCGCTCAAGATCTATGCTCCTTTTGAATGCCCCTAATTGAAGAGGTAGATTGTTGAATTTCCGGTTTTTCAAGGCTTTGTGAGTTTGTACAAAAGGTTTTCCCAAGACTAGGGGGCATCATCTAAGATGACGAAGTCGGTTGGGATTACCATTTGATTTGTTTGAACCAAAACATCTTCAACTACACCGATTGATTTCATTACTTTTCGGTCGGATAGAAAAATGGGTATTTGAAGTGGAGTAAAATCACTAATACTTAACTTTTCAAAAATGTAGTTAGGCATTATGTTAACACAAAGATCTTTATCAATAGTGATATTGCTAATAAACGAATTTTGAAAGAAACATGGAACCGGTGTAATGTTAATTTCAAAAGGATCTTCTTTTATTAGCGAGGTTTGATCATTAGTTAACTTAACACTTACTAAGTCATTGATTTTAGCATTAGTGTTTAACTCTTTTAAAAAACTTGGCATGAGGGGTTATTAAACAATGATTTTCGAAAGTAGGTGACAAGAGAATAATTTCCTCAAAATTAGACTCTTCTTGAATTTTAACATTATCGGACTCACCATTTTCGTTGTTTAACTCATGTGTCTGTTTTTCACTTTCTTGTTCTTCCATTTTTACACTTTCAACTATCTCTACGTTATTATCATTTTTTAACTCTTCTCTGCGCGGGATTCCTCTTCCCTTGCGCGAGATTCTTTTTATGCAACGTTCGATAGTTTTAATGTGTTCTAATATCCTATTAGTTACTTCGGTGAGATTGAAAGAATTTGGATCCTCAAAGCTTGAATCCGGTTGTTCGATCCTTGGTTCCTCATAGTACTCATATGAAGTAGATGGTTCACACCATTGTTCTTCATTGTAAGTGTATGATGGATAAGGGTCGAAACTTTGTCTTCATAGTACTCATATGAGGTGGGTTGTTCACGCCATGGTTCCTCATAATAAGAGTATGAAGGTGGTG